>NW_026887052.1:0-8401 GCF_032173495.1 Musca vetustissima | reverse complement strand
GTGGTTAAAATCTTCATATACTGAAAGTAGGATGCAACTGTTATATGACTCTTATCTCAAAACATATGAATTGTTCCATAAAAATACCTTTCTCCCTCTAAGAAATCTTTAAAATACCGAAAATTGGACAGTTATATTTAGGCAACAACAAAACGGCAATTGATACTGAGAAATCGACATAGAATTTTATTCTACTTAAGAATGTTTTCTCTGACATGTTACAAATGGAATGACAAATTTGATATACACTCCACCTTATGTTCAACTAAATTGATGCTCAACAATTTATCCTAATCTATTAATTAGGATTTAAATAAATGTCTGTGGTAGACGACAGAATTGAACAAAAACCATTATTTGCAAAAACTTTTCAAATAACTCTAAAAAGTTTCAAGACACTTTAATGCTATAAACGTTTTCACGATGACTGTTAAAGTTCATGTTTTCGCATAGTTTCAAAAAAAGTATACCAACGACTATTGCCTTGGATGCCACAGAAAGTTCTTCGCAACCATACAACAAAGCCCAGAAACGTAGTCGAATTGAAACATAAAGCATTCTACGAAACGATGATTCATTGGCTAGAACACCCATAAATTTTATACCACAACTAGTTTATGTGTATGTGTAGTTATGTACGTACGTGTGTGTGTGTTTGAATGTGGTTATATCGCACGGTCGACATTTATGTTTGTATGGGAATTTTCTAAGAAAACCACCAACGATCAATGAACTTAAATGTCATTTCGTATCGTTTCGTTGCTATGACACAAGGACACAACGTAGTTTAAATTCACTTAAGTTAAGTGTAGTTGAGAAGCTGCAGCTACAATTTTAAGGGTAAATATCCGTTTGGCAAAAAGAGAGAAATAAAGTTTACATTTTCCAAGAAGTAAGTGTAAGTTATACTTTATTTTTATTTTATTTTTTTCTTTTTTTTTTTTTAAAAGTCAAGGGTTTTTTCTTCTAATAGTAATTTAATATTTTATTTAAAAAAGGAACTATATTTTATCCTAAAGTTTAAGGAAGTTATTTCGATTTTTGTGTGGGAATTAACAAAAAACACACACAATGTTCACATTGTAGATCCATTATTCTTTTGTTCAAGTATTCTTGATTTAATTAAAACCGTCCAAAATAAATTCCAAACACGTTCTATTTAAACTATGTACTTCATCCCACACACAAAAACACACACATATATCCCCACTGTCCGTCTCTAAACAAACGGTGTAACAACAAAAAATTCGAATAGATTGTGGTTTTTCATTCAACTTTAGAACTTCCAGGTTTTTTGTTACCTTCATTCCTAGATGAGGTTTTTTTCCTAAAAAATCATGGCTAACCCTTTTGTTATGGTCGCTACCGGTTTCCTTGACCGCTGGACGATGGTAACGACTAAACCCCCATAGAGAAAACAAACTGAAACTTTTTGACCATCCATTTCAATGAGTAAAAAATTGATTTATGTTTTTTTGTTGTTGTTGGTCCATGGCAAAGAAGTTAATTGTATTTCATTTTTGTTGTAAACAGATTTACCCACAACTTTATAATTAAAAGAATAAACATACGATGTTATACAATAAATTGTTCGAAAATCTTTTGAACAATATAGGTAAGCTTTTGTAGTTAGCTTAGTTAGTTTTTAAGTAAATTAGTAAACATTGAGATGAATAGGGGAAATTTTCGGCTTTGGGGCATTGTACCACCAAATTCTTAAGGTATGCTTTTTTGTCACATAAAAGGATATTTTGTGGAACATTCTATAAAATAATAAATTAATTGATATTACTACTTTGCTGGGGTAAGAGAGATTTAAGGCAAACGTTTTATGCTTTTTTAAAAGGAAACACATTGGAAATTATATCCGAAGCCGAAATCGGTAATTGAATAACCACAGTGAGAGTGGAGAATGCCGAATAAGTTCACTTTTGATCAAAGAGATCAATTTAAGATTCTGAGAAGGTTTCGAGATCATTTGAGTTTTATGGTCAATATTGGACAAGGAACTAGGTTAGGTTAAGGGAAATCCACTACTGCCAGATAGTGTCACAAAATCAATGTTGACCAAAAATATATATGTGTTCGAGATCATCATGCGTAATGTATATATTTTAGGGTCAATATGGGGCAAATACCTAGATCAGGTTAGAGGATGTTAGTATCACAAGCTCATCGTTGACCAAAAACAACTATGAGTTTGTGATACTGAGTAGGTTTCTGGATCATCATGAGCGATATGGATTTTCATATGAATTTTAGGGTCAATATAGGACAAGGAAATATATTAGGTTAGAGGATACGCGACTGCCAAATATCAGTCGTTTCACTAGGAGACCTATCGTCCATTGTGATCATCCTAAAAGAGAGAAAGATTGAAAACAAAATAATATGAAGGGAGAGGTAGAATATAGGGTTGATATCTCCAACATTGCAAAGTTTTAGTACAGGTGCAAATGATTTTGGGGTATAACTCTTAGAAAAAGGTTTCAGTGTCTCATATATACCAAACATTTGATACGATTCATGGGGCTTCGACAGGAAAGATTGATTCCATCTATTCATCCTTGTATAGACAGATGTTTTCCAGTTCATTAATCTCCCTAATCTAGCAATGATCTGCGATAATTGCTACAGTTCTCATTAATTCTTTCTCATACATAGACAATAATGCTTAAATGTCAAGCTCGTCAGCAACTTTCCCTTTTGTCGCTATGACCTGGAACCTAAAAAAGTCTAACAAACCGACATATATTACGCGGAGCTGTTTTACAGTCAGGAACAACACAAGAGTTTGTAGTACACGATTTGATTGTTTTTTTTTTTTTGGGCCTCATGACTATTGACGTATTGCTGATTTGATGCAAGACCGGCATAAAAATTGAGTTAGCAGAAAACTTGTTTTAAGTTTGTCCCTCACCTTATAAGGAACAGAGAAATTATACAGCTTCTCAATTAGAGTGTGTAGGACATATTCATCTGATTTGTTTACACAACATGAAGACTATATTTAATTGATGTCGACCTGGTGGTTTGTTTGTGTTTCACGAAAATACGGAAACTAACCAGTAAGGAAAGTAGTAAAGTTGGATTGGGCCGACTATATGATACCCTTCACCACTTTGGGTATATTCTACAAATGTATCCTAAAAGACGTCGCCTTTTCGAAGGCACATTGACATAAAATTGAACGAACTTAAATATGTGATCTTTATCTATATCTAAACCGACTAACATCAATCCCTACATATGTCATTCTGCAACCAATGCGATTTTAAAATTTAATCTCAATCAGACACTCGTCGATTATTTGGTGTACAATTAACATGAATGAGTCAAAATTATATATAGCGGCTATGCTATATATATCTGAAGCGATTTAAAGGAAATTTGCAAGCGATTAATTAGCTATAGACTTTACTGAAAATCGGACGAAAATATATATAAATAGACTTAATTTAGCACGTTATGCCAAATTGGTGCAAATCAAAAGATTTCCATGGACTTTGGTGCACCATTTACCTAAAATCGGGCGAAACTATATATGGGAGCTATATCTAAATCTGACCGATTTTCACGAAACTTAGCACACATTATTCCAAATCAAAATATTTCCAGGGACTTCGGTGGAATATTTACCTAGCATCGGGCGAAACTATATATGGGAGCTATATATAAATCTGAAGCGATTTTCACGAAACTTAGCACACGTCATTCTACACTTAATTCAGTACGGTGTGCCAAAATTCGTGCAAAATGAAAGATTTTCAGGGACTTTGGTGCTCAATTTACCAAATCTGAACCGATTTTCTCCAATTTCAATAGGGCCAAATAAGTGACTTGTGCCAAATTTGATCCAAATCGGATTATAAATGCGACCTGTACTTTGTTTACAATTTAACATCAACATACGGAAGGACGGACATGCATAAATCGACTCAGAAAGTGATTCTATGCATATTCTCAAAAGGAACCATGGGTCTATCTCGATTCCTTTTGCCTGTTACAAACATATGCACAAAGACATAATACCCTGTAGCACAGTGTGGTGAAGGGACCAGTTGTGGCAACTTGAAAACTACAGCTTAGAGGTAGTGAACGATTTTATATACTTTGGTACCGCCATAAACAAAACTAATACCATCAGTATTAGTTGGCCAACAGATGCTATTATGGTCTGAGTAAGCAACTCAAAAGCAAGACCACCTCTCGCCAGACCAAACTCACATTCTACCAGACACTGATATTACCCGAGCCGTTGTATGGATCTGAAGCATGGGCACTTGCGCAAGCAGATGAGGCAGCTCGTGGGTTGTTTGAGTGAAAAATTCTCCGGAAGATCTATGGGACGATCTGCGTCGATGGTGAATATCGCCGTCGAATGAACCATAGCTATACCATCTATTCTCGGACATGGACATAGTCAGACAGATCGAGCTGCAGTGACTACGTTGGCTAGGTCATCTTGTGAGAATGGATGAAGATGCCCCAGCTCAAAAGGCGAGTGATGGTTCACGCAGAAGGGCGAGGCCACGAATCCGATGGAAAGATCATGTTGAAGACAACATCTCAGAAAATGGTTTTTCAAATTGGTTGAGATGCGCACAAGACCGACGCGCCTTTATTTTTTTTTTAAGCTCGGCTTATGGAATAATAGTACAGAAAAATTGTACATTAACCCACATTGAATTCCATGTTGATCAAAAATTTATATATTTTATGGGGCCTCCGACAAATATTTCGAGATGTTGCAATTAGAATAACAAATATGCATTCCACTTTATGGTGAATGATATAAATAGTCCAAGAATTTAGTTGTGCCAAAATGGGACAAGTTGGCATATGAATGTATATTACACTGCGCGAAATTACAAAAGGGTGTTGGTTCAGAACAGTATTGCATCTGTAACATTATGTTAGCTTCAGAGACCTCGTGGACATCTTGCATCTTGGTCGCTAGCTATGATCTGTTGACGTTTGATTGCATAACAAGTCCTTAATGTCGACTTCAATAGAGTACCTGAAATCTGGATATTGTGAAGTAGTTCCTGCAAGGCTTCTCCACAACATTCAGATTATTATTATGTTCATTGAAAAATGTTTGCTTCTACAATTAGAAATTGTCTGTATAAACGAATTTTCGCACACTCCGGATGTCTGGTGGACAATTTTTACAATATATGTTCATGTTTTGAGGTCGCACCCATACGCTGTTCTCGCTAAATTTTCGATATTTTGAAGTTCCAAGCCAAGATTTCCTACTTTAGCGTCTGTAATTTATACCCTACACAACTATGTTGTCAGGGTATTATAGCTTTGTGCAGCCGCAAAAGTTTGTAACGCCGCGAAATATTGGTCCTAGACCCACCTTTAAGTATACCGATCGTCATATCTCGACTAGCTGAGTCGATCTAGACATGTGTGTCCGTCCGTCTGCCCATTATAATTTGTACACACGATACAGGCCGCTTCGGGCCAAAGAATAAGCATGCCTGTTTTTATAAAAATCGGTCAATATTTAGCGGGTCAAATGGACCCTGATTTTTGTCTGAAAATTTACAAAATTAGTATTCTATGGCGTATATATTTACTCTTGAGGGATATAGACCCGAGAAGTTCATAGTATATCCAATAGGAGTGGTTGGCCTTTAAATTCATACCAATTATTTCGTCGTATGTACTCGGATGCGGGAGCTACACTTAAATATTTACAGGTGCTTACGTATTCATATATTATTTAGTAACCTATTACCACACTTTAGGGCGGATAAATAGCCTGATCGCTTTGAAAAGTTCCATGAGGTTCCAGATATGGTCAAGGACAACGCCTAAAATGTTAGGTGATGATCAGATAATAATTATTCGGATGAAGTGGACCGAAAACTTAATTATTTGTACTTTTCGAGTCGAAAGCCGAACATCACAACACAACCTACGGCGAAGAGAGTCTGGACTAGTAATATAAGCACTTTGACTTCTTTAAGTAATCTTATAGATATTCGAAGTTTGCGAATTATCTAATTTTCACTTGCTTCTCGTTGCAGGATATACTGCCGGACGATCATAACGCAGTTGCGTGTAAGTATATTTTAATATTTTTTAATATCTATATCTATCGAAACTAAATATATAAAGTTGCATTTCGTATAATAAGTTGTCCTAAAAAAATAGTGGAGTGCGAGGGTTAAACTCTATAAATAGGTTTTATAAGTGGTGTAATCCTATCGAAATCTTCTGTGTCAATGAATGTAAATATATTTTCAACAATTAACAACGTAAATAAATGGTGTTCCAAATATTAGTAGGGTGTTCGGGTACGCTTCCATAGCTTTCAGTGCAAAGCCAAAAGTAATTACAAGCACATGCCCATATAACGAAATGTATATAAAGAAACAAACAACTTCTAAAAGGAAAACTCCTCTTTTATGTTCACCCTTTTAAATTCATTATCGCGTATTAGCCTTGTTTGTTGTCGGCATTAAAACTGATAACAAAGAATCATAAAAACAAACACACACACACAAAAAGAAAAAAGTAGCAGATGAAGAGTGAAACAAACAAAAAAGCGAAGTCTATTTAAAAATAGCACATAAAACTTTCTATTTAAGTCGTTGTTGATTGTCATCGTTTTCGGTAATAAAACTTTTATTCGCAGTCGTCGTTTTTTTGGTTCGTTTATTTTTGTTTTCTAATTGTGCTTACCGCCTTACTTTATTTTAGCGTTAGAAGGAATGAAGAAAAAAAAAAAACAACATCATACATATCTTATTTAAGGAAGATAGTAATTGGGAACAGTGGGACAAATTGTGGTTTATTTATATTTCAGTCATAGATGTATCCTTTCACAATTTGACACAGTAAATATCCGTTAACTTATTTGAAAAAAGAACGTTTTAAAGGATCTTGAGCAACATGAAATATCAGAAAATAATTTTGAGGGTTCTTCTACTATCGGAGCTTGTATTTAATAGTTTGTTGATATTTGGTAATTTTTGGTATATCTTCCACCATGGAGTACACTCATATTGAATATTTTCGGTAAGAATAGGTTTTTACCTACCAAGAACCCGGATTGCCAATTTACATCCTATTCAGTTGGAAAATACCGCAAATGTAGAAGTATTTATATAGGGGCTCGTGTCGATTCGCCGTATGATCCCGAAATAAAAGAGCTATAGAATTTGAAAATGAGTGCAAGCTAACAAATGTTGTTCGTGAAGGAAGCAAAATTCGAAGCAAATGATCGCTGTTTCTTTGAAAAACTGGTAATACTGTTAGTGTTCAGCACGGAAGACTTCCGACATATTTTAATGTCTGTAAACTAGAATTCTTGGTTCTTGGAGATTGAACGACATCATTTGCGGAAAATATTACATATAGGTCCATTTTTTCAACAAACCACCCAATTTGAAAATCACAATATTTTTCAGTACTCTGAAAGTTTTAGCCGAATTTTCTGATTGGAGTGGCTGCAATTTGACATTACGGAATCTTGGAAGAAGAAACATGTTTGTGCAGAAAATGTTCTATATATGTCCATTTTTTGACCTAGCATCCATTTAAAGGCCCAGTAATTTTTCAGTATTTTGAAAGTATTAACAAACTGTTCACAACGAAGTTGTTTAAATTTTTCATTCCGGGTTCTTGAATGATGAAAAATTCTCTGCAGAAAATTGTTGATATATGGAGCACGTTTAGCTGTAGTTCCCTCATAAAGATCCCGTCTCATTTTCGGTACTTTGAATATTTTTAATGTAGCCTCATGTGTTTTAATATACCTCAAGCAATGTCCTCTCTTATAGTTGCAGCTCCTAGACTAGTGTTCTAACCACTATTTCCACATGGTGGAAATGAGGACAACTTTTTGTACTTCAGTCCTTTCCTCTTAGTCATTGTTCGTAGACTGGTGTGGCTTGGTCGACCCCAATATCGTGATCCTTGGGGTTCCATTCAAGCGCTATTCTGGTTATGCCATGAATATTTTTTCTTAAGGTGTTAACAATCCATCTCCATTTCCTACGTTTCGTCTGCTTTTTTATGGGTTCCCGGTTTGTTAGGTTTCACAGCTGTACGTTACTTATGGTGTTGGACCAGAATATTTTGCATATGATATTAAGGAATTTGCTTATGAATACTTATAGATTTTTACTAAGTTGCGGTATATCAGAATAAATTTTATATATGCTTCGAATATTTACAAATGTCTGTCTGGCCGGCCAATGCGCTCGATAATTTTCGAAAGGATGTCGTCCTAACTTTGCACATCGCAATATTTCTAGCAATCTTAGTTCAATTTAGAAGATGGGTAATATCGGTCCACTCCTTCTGGTACCTCCCCCACAAAATGGTCAAAATTGTGGCAAAAATTAATTTCATAATATCATTCGAACGGACTATCCGA
>NW_026887051.1:0-8189 GCF_032173495.1 Musca vetustissima | reverse complement strand
CTAGAAAAACTCGCAATCTAACCCCCTTTAAATGGTGTGTGTGTGCAGTCACCCCCTTGCGGGAGGGTATTGAGGATTTTGTTGTTATTGTTATTATTATTTTATAACGCAAAAAAAAAAACGGTAACAACCCTCCACTTCATTAGCAGCGACATTGTCGGTATCTATCAGCCAGCCTGTCTGTCACTGAGCCAGTCACTTGGACGTCCACTTGGTTCATATCACAATGACAGCCTTAACATATTTTTCTTGTTATCTGAATGGTTGGTTGGTCGGACGGACGGGGCGTTCGGTCGATTACCAAAAGTAATTTTTTTAAACAACGGCCAGGGAAAACAATCGGAAAAGTGGGAACAAAAAAACATGAAACAAAGGAAGAATGGATGAGTGGTGGTCGGTCGAGAATTACAATTCGCGAAGGTGGAATTGGTTTTGTTCTCAACAATAATCTAAGATATCTATTGTTTTAAAAACACAATGATTAGAAGTACTTGCGGGACGGTAGGGGAGGTGCAGTGGTACGCTGTTGAATCAAATTTTGTATTGAATGATGATGTGCAAGGACATCTTTCGTTTTGTTGTTTTCAATCCCTGAGGACAATCGGAATTAATCGAGAAAAGTAACAAAGAAAAAACAAACCTTGGCCGGAATAATTGATTTGTAGTAATATTTCCCAATGGACCCCCATAAAAATGATGGACATTAAAAATAGAAATAAAAAATATTAAAGTATAAAGTATAAGAAATTTAAAAAATCCACGCCTTATATAGACCTAGAAAAAAATTATTTAAAAAATCCACGCCTTATATAGACCTAGAAAAAAATTATTTAAAAAATCCACGCCTTATATAGACCTCGAAAAAAATTATTTAAAAAATCCACGCCTTATATAGATGGTGGAAAAAATGATTTAAAAAATCCACGCCTTATAGAGATGGTGGAAAAAATGATTTAAAAAATCCACGCCTTATGTAGGCGATGAAAAAAGGGTTTATAAAATCCACGCCTTATATAGGCCTCGGAAAAATGATTTAAAAAATCCACGCCTTATGTAGACCTCGAAAAAAAATATTTAAAAAATCCACGCCTTATATAGACCTCGAAAAAAATTATTTAAAAAATCCACGCCTTATATAGACCTCGAAAAAAATTATTTAAAAAATCCACGCCTTCTATAGACCTCGAAAAAAATTATTTAAAAAATCCACGCCTTATATAGACCATGAAAAAAATTATTTAAAAAATCCACGCCTTATATAGACCATGAAAAAAAATTATTTAAAAAAATTCAAGCCTTATATAGGCCTGTGAAAAAATTATTTAAAAAAGCCACGCCTTATATAGACCTCGAAAAAATTGTTTAAAAAATCCACGCCTTATTTAGACCTGGAAAAATTTTTTTTTTAAAAATCCACGTTTTATATAGACCTCGAAAAAAATTATTTAAAAAATCCACGTCTTATATAGACCACGAAAAAATTATTTAAAAAATCCACGCCTTATATATGCCTCGAAAAAGTATATTTAAAAAATCCAGGCCTTATATAGACCTTCATAATAGTCTATTCTCCAAATTCTGATAAAGGGTAGTCATGGCTCTGTTATTTCAGTCATTATTATTTGTCTTCTTAGGATGGAATGGGCTAAACGAAACAATAACCTTTGGAGTAACATTAATGACTGCTTCTTTATGACTTGGTCCATTTAATTTCGACTCTGCCTTTCTCTTTCACCCTCATGAATCATTTCGTATAACTCCTATGGATTCGAAAAGTCCATTCACTCATAATATTTGAAATTTGCATAAAAAAGCTAAACAATTGTCAGGAAAGTAATCAGAAGAAGAAGACAACGATTGCCACCCCTCCAAATGGAACATTTAATGGACATGAAAAGCATTTTAATGCGTGTGGCTTACGAGGCAAGATTTGACTTCTTTCCCTTGTGTTTTTCGGATGGTTTGTTTGTTTCCAAGTGTCATTCGCTTTGATGTGAAAAGTCCACTTTATGCAGATTGTCTTCTTCATCGTTTTTTTCTGGCTGTTCTCTGGACAATATTTATCCATAAAATGTGAATGTTTAATTCGACGGTAATCTATGGCCAGATATTTGGCCAATGCCAAGCCACGTCAGGCCATAGACAGATGATGATGATCATATTAACGACGATGCGAAACTGTATTTATTTCTGGGCATTTGGAATAAAATGTTGAATTGTTTTTCGTTATTTTTCGTTTATATGCAAAAATAAATGTGGGGGATATTGGTAAGTGATTTGAAGGATTTGGTGATTGTAGTCACGTGTGCTGGGAATGGGCGGCGGAGGAGGTTGAGGGTTGTTTGAGAAAGCTAATATTTTTTATGGACAGTATAAGACCATTTTGTACAGAAATAGGTAATTATATGGGGAAAAATCATAAAATTGTAAATTAGTAGGTCATATATGGGAGCTCATCAAAAAAACCAATTAAATTTTCTCACATGATTAAGATGTTTGCTGGTCGATGGCGTACTATTTTTCCGTAGTTCAAACACACACCAAATGTGGAGAAATTTACAAAACACTCTGTGATCAGTAGTACAGACACAAACCAGAGATCAGCGAAAGCTAATATGATGGTGGTGACAGGCAGTTGGGGCTGTGTGATTGAGTAGTGAGAGAAATTTACAAAACATCCTGTGATCGATAGTGCAGACACAAAGCAGGGAAAAATCATAAAATTGTATATTAATAGGGCCTATATGGGAGCTCACCTAAAAAACAATTAAATTTTCTCACATCATTAAGATGTTTGCTGGTCGATGGCGTACTATTTTACCGTAGTTCAAACACACACCAAATGTGTAGAAATTTACAAAACACCCTGTGATCAGTTGTGCAGAGACAAACCAGAGATCAACGAAATCAATTATGATGGTGGTGACAGGCAGATGTCGCTGTGTGATTAAGTAGTGAGAGAAATTTACAAAACATCCTGTGATCGATAGTGCAGACACAAAGCAGGGAAATTTTGTATATTAGTAGGGCATATATGGGAGCTCTCCTAACAAAACCAATTAAATTTTCTCACATAGTTTCAGATGTTTGCTGGTCGATGGCGTACTATTTTACCGTAGTTCAAACACACACCAAATGTGTAGAAATTTACAAAACACCCTGTGATCAGTAGTGCAGACACAAACCAGAAATTAACGAAATCTATTAAGATGGTGGTGGTGACAGGCAGATGTCGCTGTGTGATTAAGTAGTGAGAGAAATTTACAAAACATCCTGTGATCGATAGTGCAGACACAAAGGAGACATTAACGATATCTATTATGATGGTGGTCAAGTGTAGATGTCGCTATGGGATTGAGTGGTGAAATTTAAGCTTTGGTAGCAAATAGGTATTCGCATTTGATATTTACTTTACAAAAATATATTATCAAGAGTCGCACGTTTTCTTTATATATATATATATATATATATTTTTAAATATGTTTCATGTATCTGCAAAGCTTTGGCTTTTTAAGACGGAATCATAAGTCGCGGATTTTCTTAGATATATTTTTCCAAGGACTGTCAGTAACTGCGGACTGTCAGTATTCTGTCAAGGACTGTCAATATTCTGACAAATTATGTAAACCTGCAACATGTGTTTTAAATAAATGAAATAGTGAGCTAATATGTGCCGCGAGTTCACCCATAAGAACTATAAAAAATGGGTTGAGGCGTCGGGTTAGTTGCCTACACTCGGAAACTCCAACCTACTATGAAAAAGCAAAGAAAAAGAAACCCTTACCCCCTAAAGTTGACGACCTCCGTAAACGTATAAAGGACCACGATCTGCGAATCTGCACTTGGAATGTGCGCACGTTGTACAGAACTGGCGCAGTGTTCGCTTTGGCGGATGTACTCAAGAAGTACAAAGCCGATATTATTGCCTTACAGGAAATGCGATTGAAAGGGACTGGCGTAAGTAAATCAGATGATTACGCCCTGTATTATAGCTGCCATGAAAAGAGACATGAATATGGCTGCGGATTTATGGTTAACAGGAGAAAAAAGACCTTGTCTCCAGATTCACTCCAGTAGATGAGCGAATTACTATAATCCGTATAAAAGCGAAGTTCTTCTACATCAGTCTTATTTGCGCCCATGCTCCGACCGATGATAAAGATGAACAGACCAAAGACGTATTTTACGAGCGCCTAGAAACAGCATATGATCGTTGGCCCTGGCCATGACATTAAAATTCTGCTAGTAGATTTTAATGCAAAAATCGGAAGGGAAATATCTAACCTCAGAATCATGTGTCCCGTGCACAAAAAAGAAGACTATACAAGAGACATATGTGCCAACTATAGAGGAATAAGCCTCCTTCCCATCGCATATAAAGTGCTATCCTTAAGCCAATGGTCAATGACATTATTGGACCATACCAATGTGGCTTCAGACCTGGCAAATCCACCATTAACCAGATTTTCACTCTGCGCTAAATCATGGAAAAAACCCACGAAAAACACATCGATGCATACCACCTATTCGTCGACTATAAAGCCGTATTCGACAGCCCTATCCGTTCTGTGGTGTTTAGCATTCCTTTTTGGCCTTCCTGCAAAATTAATTCGTCTATGCAGGATAGCTTTAACTGACAGAAGATCAGGAGTTAAATTAGGAAAGGATCTCTCGGAGCACATGTTACTCGCCAACGCCGATGACATCGACATAATGAGAGCGTTCGAGGTCGAACATTGAGTCACCTTTGAACAAACTGAGAAGGATTCTGCCAAAGTGGGTCTGGCAGTTAACGGCGAGAAGACTAAGCTGATGGTATCAACACGCAAGACGTCCAGTATTCTCGGACCAACTGTGGAACTTGAGAACTACAGCTTCGAGGTAGTCAAATATTTTATATACCTTGTTAGCGCCATAAATAAAACGAATGACATCAGTTTCGAAATTCGGAGAAGTATTGTGGTGGCCAATTGATGCTACTATGGTCTGAGCAAACAACTCAAAAGCAAGGCCACCTCCCGCCAGACCAAACTCACACTCTACAAGACGCTGATACTAATTGTGCTGTTATATGGATCTGAAGCATGGGCACTTACGCAAGCAGATGAGGCAGCTCTTGGAGTATTTGAGAGAAAATTTTTCCAAAATATCTATGGGCCGATCTGCGTTGACGGTGAATATCGCCGTCGACGGAATCATGAGGTGTACCGGCTATTCTCGGACTCTACAAGACGCTGATATTGTATGGATTGTATGGATATGAAGCATGGGTACTTTCGCAAGCAGTTGGTGCAGCTCTTGGAGTATTTGAGAGAAAATTTTTCCAAAAGATCTATGGGCCGATCTGCGTTGAGACAGTGAATATCGCCGTCGAATGAACGATGAGCTGTACCAGCTATTCTCGGACATCGACATTGTTAGACGTATTGAGTTGCAGCGACTACGTTGGCTAGGTCATGTTTTGAGAATGGATGAAGCCCAGAAGGCATATAAAAGCGAACTAGCTGATGGTTCACGCAGAAAGGAAAGGCCACGAATAAGATGGAAAGACCAAGCGGAAGACAACATCGCCGAAAATGGTCTTTCAAAATGGCAAAAACTGCACAAAAGACCGACGAGTCTGGAAATATTTTCTAAGCACGGCTTATGGAACGAAAGTTCTGTCACAAGCCAGCTAAGTAAGTAATATAAGGCGTGACCTTTTACTAAATAATTTTTTTCGAGGTCTATATAAGGCGTGGATTTTTTAAATAATTTTTTCCGAGGCCTACATAAGGCGTGGATTTTTTAAATAATTTTTTCCGAGGTCTACATAAGGCGTGGATTTTTTAAATAATTTTTTCCGAGGTGTACATAAGGCGTGGATTTTTTAAATAATTTTTTCCAAGCCTTATATAAGGCGTGGATTTTTGAAATCATTTTTTCCAAGCCTTATATAAGGCGTGGATTTTTTAAATCATTTTTTCCAAGGCCCGTTTAAAAAATTCAAAAAAAAAATAATTACCAAAAATGTCCTAATATCTTCCCAATAGGTGTTTGTTAAACATGTAACATGATCCCACATACTAACTCCTACACACTGCATGTGTGTATAAGTGTTGATATGCCTGCAACCCCGACATCTGCAACTATGTATTCAAAAAGTACATATTTGCAGTTTCCGTTTCCTTGGCAATGCTCGCGTTTTCAATTTTTTTATCGCCTTTCGGTATTCAGTTTTTTTTCCTCCACAGTTTTGGCAAGCACATCATATTTGCGTTCACTTCTGTGAATGTAAATGAACGTGGCGATTTTGATGCTTATTTGCATGGGTTAGCAGCAGCAGCAAACAGGTGATATCCTTTTGAGAATATCTAAGCGTTTTCATACTTTTTTTCTGCTGCATGTGTAAGTCAAATACATGAATTCAAATAAGCGAAATGTTGAAAAAATTACGCTGAAAATATATTGCTGCAAATTATATGCTAAGCATATGTTATGGAAATGACTTTGTAGTGGAAATTTTTTGGATTTTTTTTTTCATTTTTGAAATATTTATAAAAAATCAAAATTATGAAAGGTTGAAATGTGAAGGTTGCAGGGAACTGCGTGGATTCGGATAAACCAATAACCACTGGTCCTATCAGTCCACCTCTCATATTATTTATTCCCATTAAAATTTAATTCTGAGACGTCTTGCAAAGCCTCATGACAATATCCTCCCCTATCCTTGTATCCTGCTTAACAAAAATCGAAAATAAAATAGACACACAAAGAAAATAAATTCAATTCAATTTACATTTTCTAATGTCTTCTTTTTCTGGCCATCCAATTTTTGCTGCTGTTGTTGTTGTTCCAGAATGGCAATTCAATGCCTCAGAAATTTATATTCCTCTTTTGTTTTTCTTGTATCTCCTTTTGTGTTGTTTTTCTTTCCAACTTGATTCGCATGTCTATGCCAGAAAATAATCTACCTGTGAAACTCATCCAGCTGGATATGGCCATGCGTAAACAGGGTTGCCAGGGATATTCTCTTGAAGCTGGATTTTTAAAAATATATTTTCAAGGGCCGCACCTATCCTTAGGCGTGGATTTTTTTTAAAGATATTTTTTTCAAGGCCTATCCTTAGGCGTGGATTTTTTAAAGATATTTTTTCCAAGGCCTATCCTTAGGAGTGGATTCTTTAAATAATTTTTTGCAAAGGCCTATCCTTAGGCGTGGATTTTTTAAATAATTTTTTGCCAAGGCCTATCCTTAGGGGGGGATTTTTTAAATAATTTTTTGCCAAGGCCTATCCTTAGGCGTGAATTTTTTAAATAATTTTTTCCAAAGCCTATAGATTTTTTAAATTATTTTTTTCCAATGTCTATCCTTAGGCGTGGATTTTTTAAATAATTTTTTTCCAAGGCCTATCCTTAGGCGTGGATTTTTTAAATAATTTTTTTCCAAGGCCTAAGGATTTTTTAAATAATTTTTTTCCAAGGCCTATCCTTAGGCGTGGATTTTTTAAATAATTTTTTTCCAAGGCCTATCCTTAGGCGTGGATTTTTTAAATAATTTTTTTTCCAAGGCCTATCCTTAGGCGTGGATTTTTTAAATAATTTTTTCCAAGGCCTATCCTTAGGCGTGGATTTTTTAAATAATTTTTTTTCCAAGGCCTATCCTTAGGCGTGGATTTTTTAAATAATTTTTTTCCAAGGCCTATCCTTAGGCGTGGATTTTTTAAATATTTTTTTCCAATGCCTATCCTTAGGCGTGGATTTTTTAAATAATTTTTTTCCAAGGCCTATCCTTAGGCGTGGATTTTTTAAATAATTTTTTTCCAAGGCCTATGTTTAGGCGTGGATTTTTTAAATAATTTTTTTCCAAGGCCTATGTTTAGGCGTGGATTTTTTAAATATTTTTTTTCCAAGGCCTATGGATTTTTTAAATAATTTTTTTCCAAGGCCTATCCTTAGGCGTGGATTTTTTAAATAATTTTTTTCCAAGGCCTATTTTTTAAATAATTTTTTTCCAAGGCCTATTAGACCTTAGGCGTGGATTTTTTAAATAATTTTTTCCAAGGCCCATCCATATAAGGCGTGGATTTTTTAAATAATTTTTTTCCAAGGCCTATCCTTAGGCGTGGATTTTTTAAATAATTTTTTTCCAAGGCCTATCCTTAGGCGTGGATTTTTTAAATAATTTTTTTCCAAGGCCTATCCTTAGG
>NW_026887050.1:0-8203 GCF_032173495.1 Musca vetustissima | reverse complement strand
GTTATGTGTATTTACTGACGGTTGGTCTTGCTTCCAATCGGAACGAAAAATGGGGGGGGGGGCTTTCTAAAAGCCTAATCAAAACAAATCTTTCATGCAAAATTATGGAACAATGTTTAATAAGGATATCAACAAAATCAAAGAGAATGGGATAAACGATTATGAAGTAGTCTTTTAACTCAAAGAATTTTTTGTGTTTTGTGCGAACAAAATAATTTGAGTACAGTACAGTATGCTTCATATAAGAAAAACGCGAATAAGAAAAACACTGATATATGAAATGTTTGTCAAACACCAAAGTTGATCAAGGTATTTGAAAACGTTTCATATAAGAAAATATTTAAGATTATTGGCCACGTTGAATATATTAAAATATCCGATATCTACTGTTAGTTATGTGTCTTTATGTGGTTGAATGTTTTGTGTCTTTTTGGTTTTTATTTACGGCGTCGCCAAGATCGACAGCACCAACCAATAAAACTTCCACTGACCCCTCCAATTCCTTGTACGGAGGTGGTCAGCAAAAATTTAAAGATTCGTTTGGAAAAAGACCAACAGGAGGTATCAACCAATACGACGAGTATAAACGGCAAACGGGAATTTGATTGGGCAGTTGCTTCAGAGATTACGAATCATGAATATATGGTTATGTTATGGGAACCAAAGCTCAATCAAGACCGAAAACGAAATAGTGCCCTAGTCACAGTATATACTTTCTTATTCTATAAACATGAGAAACACTACTACGGTGAATTACAAAGCACATAAATGAGGGCTATACCAAAAAAAGTGGCATATTAAGAACAATCCCATTTTAGATTCTACACTAAACGGCAGACTTTTATTGATTATGCCCTCCAAGAATCCGGAATTCCAAAATGCAATCTCTTCAATTGAAACATACGTCTAGAACCAACAAAACACGTAAAATGGGGCCGGTTATCCTAAAGTTTCAATAATATTTTTTGTGTAATTTTATTGTGGGACCAAATGGTAATGTCCCCAAAATCCAGCTAAGAGAGCTCTTTTAGGTGAGGTATAAAGTAACGAAGTTGCCAGATTGGCCAGATATTCAATTGGATGAAGAGGTAGTCCGAATAATTGATTTTCGTTATCGTCCGGTAGTTAAAGATTCACAATTCTGAATAGATTGTTTTGTGTTAGCTTTAAGTCATCAAAAATAAATTCAATAAACTATTTTAATATCTAAGTTTTATGTAATAATATGAGTTTTTAAATGTTCTTTGTGAGGAAGGAGAATAGGATGATGTGGTGTGTGGAAACAGGGGCCCTGTACAATGAGTATTTCGTAAGAAACATTAAACCAAACGTAATAATATTGTTAATGCTGCATAGCAATAATACTAGATGAAAAAATCTAGATGCAAAGCTGTGCCGGTACAAATTGACTATTACTGTTTTTAAAACGATATAATACTATCTGAAGCTATGTCAATAGCTCAACTTACTGTACACCACAACTTTTCCTGTTCTTCAACACGATATTAATCGGAAGAATGCTTACGGTGTTCAAAACAACATTGCTCAGAATGTATAAATAACTAGCTGAACCCGTGGCGCTTCGCTGTCCATACTAAAGTTATTAACATTGGATAGTTAACGTCGAAACTATTTGCAGGTATGTATTTCGTGGTGTAATAATTTCGTAGCAGCTAGTCTATGTATTAGTATATTTAATTCTATTCAATAGATTACAAATTAATAATGTTAATATAAAAAAAATAGCTGGACTTTTCTAATCAGTTGTAATAGTACCATACACAAATATATTTTCTCCAATATTTACATGTTTTTCATTAATCGTTCCAAGACCACTACAATCCTTTATTTACATTACAGCAATTTTGCATGTCGGTATTCTCAACTATTTCCCCATGATATGATTGGGATCCCTTTCTCACTCCGATTAATATCGCTTAGAGTTGTGCATTTTTAATTGTTTCATTGCCAAGAAAAATTCACAATAATGCATTATGCATTATCATATCATAATATTTTTACCGAACCTAGATATAGTATTGTTATTCTTAAGAAACCAAGATCAAGTCCGAAGATAGGATTTGTGGCATTTGAGTTAGTCATTTCCTCTATACATCCTCAAAATATATTAGCTATAATGATAAGCCACCACAGAATTCGGACTTTTATAACTTTTATTCTACAATCTGCATTTCTATTTTGGATATCTGTCATATTAAATTCATAGTCTTTTCCTTTAATGGTGGTTGATTTTTTAAAATTAAAAAATTCAAAGTTTTTTTTACAAGTTGTCAAATGTAAAAAAAAGAATGTCAATGTTTTTTTATTTTACACAAATTTTATTCCAATATGTAGATAATGGAAAGATAAAACATAGCAGACGTTAGCTGAATTACTGAACTGGTGGTTTTAATCATCACTGATAATAACATAAAAAGACCAAAAATGATGAGTCGAGCATTATCGATTTGGACCAATTTTGTTAATTCCTGGTCATTTAAGATTAGTATGTACTTATCTGCGTACCATACAAATTGTTATGAGCCGATGTATTTAAGATATTCAAATATATGCATAGAAAATGAATATTAGTTCAGAGATATGATTACTGTTGATGCTATAATTCCTCTTCATCGCGGATGGATTGGGTTGGCATGACTTACTGCGAAATTTTCAGTTCAAATCTATTTAGCGGTTTTTTGCCAACAATTAAAAGAGTTACCATTTTCTACATTTAGATTAATTAAATGCAGTGAGGAGTACATTTTCCCCTATTGTACCAAGCCATAGGATGGTAAGGATTTGCTACCAAGTTACTCAGAGAAATTTTGAAGTGGGAATCTGTAACCCTTCTTAAAATATAAACTTTGAAAATGAATGTTAGTTCAGATGTATAATTACTTTCAATGCGATAACTCCACACCCACGCGAAATTTTGGAAGTTTATATAGCCTATACTATTTCCCTCGGATGGCATGATGTGTGGTAAAAATCTAAGTAAAATCTGTTCAACGGTTTTTGAGTCCAGAAACAAAACATTTTTATTTCCTACATATAGATTATTTAAGAGTAACGGAGAGTACATTTCCACCGATCTTATCGCGCTCATATTTTTATGAATGTTGTGTATTCACACCTACGATATACAGACAAATTTTGAAGGCGTTATCTGTAACCGTTCTTAAGATAAACGCATATTACATGTTCAGAAAATTTGAGGTATGTTTACTACTGATGATATAACTCCGCATCCACGCGGAATTTTAAAAGTTTATATAGCCTATGTTACTTTCAGGGCATGCCCCGACATACAGTGTAAATCTCATTAAGATCTGTTCAGCGGTTTTGGCGTCTATCGGTAACATACATACAAACAAACAATTTTTTTCTATTTTATATATATATATAGATTGAAATAAAATAAAAAAAATCAATTCATTTAAAATTGAATGCATTTTTATTATATTTAATCGTCATAAGATCTTAAATCTTATGTCCCATGCTAAGTACATGTTTGCTTATAACTTTTGTTTAGATTGGCCGATGCTTACCAAAACTTCAGAGAATTTAAATTAAGGACCGTATAATCTAAAAGCGTAAGGAACTTTAAAACATGCTAAATCGACTTAGCATACTATGGTTCGGAGGCGTCGATATATGAAAATAAGATTTGATGTCCAACAGTTTGGATTCTGCATAATATAAGATAAAATGTCGAATATGTGATGGGTATACTAATAATGCCTTCATTACAAATATTTTCAGCGATTGGAAGAAATTATTCGGATTATACGTATAAGAAGATAAACAAATCTTTATGAAGGTAGAAGTTTTTATTTAACTATTCATATCTCAAGAGATCATATATCCTTAAACAATAAATTATTCAAACATAAAATTGGAAAAATGTAAAGATAACTTTGTTATCGCGAATTCTAATGATTTGCTTGCATATTTTCCATTAAAATCGGTGCAGACGTTCTACGGTTATAAACATTGTAACTAACAAAATGTTCAATTATTCCACTTTCACGTCATTCTTTCACAACATTACTATTTTAAATATTCCCATTAATTACAAACAACCGAAGAAAAATGTGGGTCAAAGCTAATTTAATTTTCTTCCCCGTAATATAATAAAACTTATATGGCTTGATATCATAATTTCATCGTACAGTCCGAAGAAAAATAAATTTTGGCATTTTATGCGTATTTTTTCACATTTCAACCGCTGTAACTCAGCCAATCCTCAACCGATTTTCCAAATATGTATCTTGTTTAAAAGGAAAAATTGTACTCTTAATAATTGAAAATCCATGAAACCACGTTTTTCTCTATATTTACCGTTATAAAATTTATTTTCGAAGTGACCCAGAAAAACCCATGGTATTTTCGTGGTCCACAGACTCCATCTAAACAGAATTGGTACATTAGAACCCCTGAAAAGAAATTGTTTGTTATTTTGTAGCACAGTGTAATGAACATATTTTGAGAATTTCCCATAATTGACAATTGCTTAAATAGATTATACGCTGACAATTTTCGACTAAAATATGTCCAAAAAGACGACGAAGTGATAAAATCATAAAACTTCGTGTGTTGAAATGCACATATCCTTAAACATATATTTTGTAACATTTTCGCGGATTTTTCTAAAAATGTTCCTTCTTTAAAACCTTTCCACTTCAATAATACACAACTGCGAGTAATTTTGAGTCAATTCGGTCCATCCTTTCCTTCAAAATAATTTTGCGAGATTTTCGCGGATTTTTCTTAAAATTTTATTTCATAAAAACCTTCCCACTGCAATTACCGATAATTGAAACCATGTTGAGTGAAATCGGTCCAGCCGTTCTTAATTGATGAGTTAGTATACATTTTGTTTACTCCATTTTTATATATATAGATTGGTATAAAAATAAAACTTATATTCAATTCCTTTGTTTGCTATGTACTGTTGGAAACAAGTATCAAAAGAATTGGATCAAAACATATGTACTTTTTCTCAAATTTGCTACCAATTTCGATTTTCGAAAAACATCGTTTATAATTTCATTTAATGCAAATGGATCACCAATCATGTTAAATTTCACCGATCAACTTTTAATTTTTACCTAAATATGTCTCGGTTCCTGCTTTTGTTATAATTTCGCCTCACAAATAGTCGTAAAGACTCTTTGTTCTACAACAAACTGAATCTGAACAAATGGTGGATACCAAAACATTCGAAAAGACTCTCGCTTTGGATGGAATTTAGTACAAGTGCTTATTATTGGCCTAAAGAGCAACAGACAAAGAATTGGATAGATCGGACCAAGATTTGGCATATCTCCCATATAGTGGGTCTTGAGAATTTTACCCTTTTTGGCCTATAAAATCTTTCATTTTCACCCAAATTCAATGAAAATTGGCAATTTTTATCTACTTATATCTATTAAGCAACTGAGAAAAAACTACTTAGATCAGACGAAGATTTGGTATACCTCACATATAGTGGGTTTTGAGAATTTCGACCTTTTTGGCCTAAAAATCTTTAATTTTCTACCAAATTCAACACAAATTGGCAATTTATATCTACTTAGGTCCATAAAGCACCTGACAAAAAACTGAATGGATCGGACCAATATTTCATATACCTCCCATACAAAGGGTCTTGAATAATTCGATTTTTGTCTCCAATTATATCGTTAATATTTTGCCAGATTCAATGAAAATGGACAGGTTACTTAAACTTTGGACGAATATAGTAATAAGTGTTGCAATTTAGTTGTTGTTTGACTTTTCAGAACGCTTACCATACAAAGGACCCTGAATAAGTAATTATATTACTTAATAAGTAACTATTCTATACCATAAAATCATTATTTCACTATTTACCACTATACTTGTATTGTTATTTTTATTAATAACAAAATATTTCATACAATTTAGTTTCTACATACATTATTGATTTTTCATTCATCAGATTTTCAGAACATACATCAGAAATAAATTAAATATTGTCTTCCCAAATGTACGATATCTTAACATTCATGTTATATTTTCGGGCCATTATTTTATGGGTGTTCAAGGATATAACAGATTGTTATATAGAATACTGAATAAAATCCTTATTTGCTCCTTATTATTTTGTGACATGACTGGATAGCATGTCAAAGGTATGTACTGTACTATACATCTCCAATGCCAAGTACGAAAAATTTTCTGTATGAACTTTCCATAACGTTAATGCAAATGCGTTACCTAAATTTATACTATAATTTTCCTAAAGAAGGAAAAATAATGCGCTAAATTAGTATAATCTTCAAGCTGACCAAAACTAATTCAAAACCAACCATGGAAAAGCAAAATTTTAATACTAATTCGACTATATCTCAGCTTCTGATAATATTCTTTTCCAGTTAATTGAATTTTGTTTCTTTGTAAAATATTGTATAATTACTATGTTCAGAACCAGTCCATCTCCTTCCCATTTGACCCACAAAATTTGTTTGATGATATGCATAACATATTCGATCCTTAACATCTAGTTATTTTTAGAATATGTCATATTTTTAATAAGGTGGTCACTAAAAAGCGTAAATAACTTTTAGGTCTGCATGTCTCAGCAGCTAATTTCACAACTCAAATAAAAAAGAATTAGGACGAAACTTTTTTGTTCTACTCTACTAATTTAAAGATGTGCTTTAAAAATTATATCAACCAAGTAGTACAGGCTTGGGTAGCTGTAATCTCCATATGGTCTCTATTTACATAAAAACAAAAGAGAATCCTAGTTTTTAACATCCCAGGTAACCTATGTAAACACTTTTATAGTAACAGTTAATTTAAATATTCAAAAATTTTAGTATCAGAAAAATATACCCATTTTTCGAAAAATATGCGAAAAAAGCTGTTTGCCAACAAGATTTGAACCCTTGTATATACAAAACTACTTGACGTATCAGTACCAAATTTCATATTTATTCTACTGGGATTGTTTTCTATCAACTCTCATCAATAAATTTGTCCTCCGAGGAAGTTGGTTTTGACCACATTTGGCCGCGGTCGTGACACTGTGCGTCGCTAACTTCAAGCACGTAATATATCACCAGTTCATATCAGTTTTTTGAACATATACCTCTGAAATATAAATATTTACAATGTTTACCTTTAAAGACATTAGGATATAAGAAAATAGAATTAAGATAATCCCGTTACTTTTGTGTATAAGTAGTAGAAATTTTGTAAATAAAAGCAACTAAGTGTTTACTGCAGAGTTGTTGGCACCAATAAAAACATTTTTATTTGCACTAATAAGTGCAGTTTAAATACTCTAGCAGAAGACATTTTAGGTGAGTAAATAATTAAAACAATCATCATTATTATCATTATGTTATTTTCAGTTCTGTGACATTATAAGTTTAAGTTCAATGTAATAATTGTTAACAATACATATAGTAAAAGACAAATAAAAATAGAAAAAAATTAACTTCAGAAGTTTGGATTAATTATAGAAGAATTACACATTTTTTTTTGCGGGGAAAACAATGTAAGCAATTGATGGAAAAACTATCGAAAGAAACATATGTTCCAATAACCACCCATCAGAGAGTTGTATTTGACAGGGAGTTCGAATCAAGAACTGATAATTATAATCACAGGCGGTGACCATAGTCTGAATAAAGGAGATGCACATAATACAATTAACTGTCAAACAGTAAGCAAACTAATACTTCAATAATTGAATATCATGAAGCTATTTCAGAACTTACAAATCCCCTAAGTACTTTTGAAATAAATCGTCACATGAAATGAAAGATACTATACATAAAATTAGCTTCAACAAGGCTTTGAACGTTTTTATGAAGGGTGTTAATTCTGATTCTATCTAACCCACCAATATCTATGAATGAAGCAGCTCAGAGTTGTATAAATGCAGAAAAGTGTCTGAATATAGAAGACAAAAATTTTTATGTTGTAAACTGTGGAAATTGCAACAGGAATGCAAATGTCAGTCCGAATGGGAAGGTAAAGTAAAATGGATGCAGTATGGAGACCCACATCAATTGAAAGGTCTCGAAATGTACTTTCAGAATATATACACCCTATGCCGAAAAACAAACTTTCGCCTAACGGATTTTCTCGATTTTGGTTGCAAGTCTCAGTGACAGTGGGGAGTCTGGGTGCAGGAACAAGATGCGCAAAAACTAAAATGGATGCA
>NW_026887049.1:0-8240 GCF_032173495.1 Musca vetustissima | reverse complement strand
AGACAGCATCACTTGCTAGCTGGCAACATGTCACGTCAAGTGTGCAAACCATTGTTGGGTTGCGACGGCAGGGCAAGTTCACTCGGAATGTTGTGGGTGGTTTAAATAAAATGCATTATTTTCTTTTTTTTTTGGTATTTGTTTGATGTGTAATCTGATACGATTTGACATTATGGTGCATGCGACAGCCATGGATATATATTGAGCGTCAATGAATGTTAGTCGTTGAGGTTGGTAGTGTTGTTGCATTCAAGTCATGTAACAATACATGCAACCGTCAATGTCATGCGTTTATATCGTACATTTATTTTTGTTGTTGTTGCTTATTGACTGAATACATCATGATGTTGTTGTTAGTATTATTATTGTTGTTGTTGGTGTGTTGTTGCAACAGCTATCTGTCTGTCGTTTGGTTTGTGTTTTCTGTCTTCTCTCGTTTAGCATTTGCAAGTGAAATGACTGAGTGACTGGTGGACTGACTTGACTGAATTCGAGTTCATTTGATACATTTCGATAGCGATGGTTGTTCGTATAATGTTTTCTTATTGCTTCACAATTGCTACTTTGTTTTGGACACAGTGGGTGTTTGAACATTTTGGTTATTATAACATATTGATGTGCACTTCCTTGAAATCCCTTACAAAATTAGGTCCAAATCAAAATTTGTGTCTAGGAATTTTCCAGACTCTAGAAACTGTATATGTCTAAACCCGAGATTGAATTATATATGGGTTATCCTATATATTGGATATGTACTGAAAACAATTCAATGATATTTTCCACATTAACCACTTCAATCAATCCATACACGTGTCACATAATGATTTCTTTTTTGGTAACTTTGAAGTTCATAAAGAAACCAGTGAGCTGAGCAGTGTAGCCGGACGGTGCCGAACATATGATACCATACTCAACATTCTGAGCTTGGGAATATTTCGCGATATTTGCACATTCTTGACCGGCCAACAAATATTACTAATATTTAATACAGCCCTTCTAATAACTTGCCCATATTCCATTCACCGTGGGTTCAGTTGTGATGTTCAACTTTCAATTCTGGCCTATAAATCGACTCGAAAGAACATAAAAAATTAAGTTTTCGGTCCACTGCATTTCAATATTATTATCTGATTATCACCGAAAATTTAAGGCGTTGTCCTTGACCATACCTGGATCCTCATGGAATATTCCAGACGGACGGACGGACACACATGTCTAGATCGACGCAGCTAGTCAAGATATGATGATCGGTATACTTAAAGGTGGATCTAGGACCAATATTTCGCGGCGTTACAAACTCATGGGGCTGCACAAAGCTATAATACCCTGACAACATAGTTGTGTAGGGTATAAAATATTAGATTAGGTTGGGGAAAAATAAATCCATTATTTGTATATGAACTTCTTTAACATGCTCCGTTTTGTTGCCATTTTGAAGGTAACTTCATAATGCCTCTCTCACAGAAGTCCTGCTCCTGGTTTGGCCACCGTTTGAAGTGCATCACCGCACTTTGTCCACGATTGTTTTCGCACAAGGTTATCGTTATCACCATCCGTTTATGAAATGAGTCTATTTCCAAAGCTTCGCAGATGGAAATTTGATCCATCCTATTTTTTCTGTTAATTGGTGTGGCACCCAAACATCGAGTTTCTTATTGAATCCAGCTTTGTGTAAATGGTTTTAGAAGAAGATCTACGTATCTGATATTGTTTACAATATCTGTGAAATGTTAAATGCAGTTCCAGTTATGGTCAAGGACGACAGCTATAATTTTGGTAGAGAAGGATGATGGGAAGAAATGGACCGAAAATGTATTTTTGTATGTCGCTCTAAAGGTCACATATACAGCCGAACATCACACATTTGGTCAGCTAATTGCAAAGGCTGTTTTTACTCAAAAAATATTCTCTATGTAAAATTAATGCTAAGCCGTAAATGTTCAATTCGGAAAATATACCACTGTAGAAAAGAAGAGCAGTTGACCTCAAAAGGCGGAAAATATCTCAAAATATTGCCCAGGATCGGACTATAGATCTGTAGAAAGTTGGAGTTCCGTGGTAGTGGGTTTTAACTTATTTTATAAAAATCAAAAATTATAAAAAAATTATATCTTTCGATTAGCACGAAATTTGGTACATCCTAATCATTTAGCTCTAGAATGATGTCTGCCAAGTTTCGTGAAAATCGGTCCAGATTTAGATATAACTCCCATATATAGTTTCACCCGATTTCATGTAAATGGTGCCCCATGTCCCTATATATCTTTCGATTTGCACGAAATTTGGCATAACGTACTGAATTGAGTCTAGAACGATGTCTGCCAAGTTTCGTGAAATTAGGTCAAGATTTAGATATAGCTCCCATAGATAGTTTCGTCCGATTTCATGTAAATGGTGCACCAAAGTCCCTATACATCATTCGATTTGCACGAAATTTGGCATAACGTACTTAATTGAGCATAGAATGATATTTGCCAAGTTTCATGAAAATCGGTCCTGATTTAGATATAGCTCCCATATATAGTTTCGTCCGATTTCATGTAAATGGTGCACCGACGACCCTATATATCCTTCGATTTGCATGAAATTTGGCATAACGTACTGAATTGAGCCTAGAGTGGTGTCTTCCAAGTTTCGAGAAAATCGCTCCAGATTTCTACATAGTTCCACATATAGTTTCGTCCGATTTCATGTAAATGGTGCACGAAAGTCCACATATATCTTTCTATTTGCACGAAATTTGGCATACGGTACTGAATTGAGCCTAGAGTGATGTCTGCCTTGTTTCATGAATCGGTCCAGATTTAGATATAGCTCCCTTTTATTATAGATTGATTTTAAGTAATTGACGCACTAAGGAACCAATAGGAACAAAACTTTCTGAAATTAGTATAACCTAACCTGTAACAATTTGCTTGAAATCGCTTAATATTTTGACAGAGCTTCCATATATATTTTCGCCCGATTTCAGGTAAATTGGGCATCATACTCCTCATGTTAGTCATTGAGCATAGAATTACGTAATTGTGTTTTCTAGAAGAACAGACATAGGCCAACGGATGACCTATTTATATTTGTTTGAAGTCGATTTACATACTTTATGGATAGATCTATGTAGATTCACATTTAGATAAATATCACATATTTTATTTCATCCAATTTCTTGTTAATAGTCCTGTTTAATATACCCATAGTGGTGAAGGGTATCATATAGTCGGCCCCGTCCGACTTTACTTCTTTCCTTACTGGTTTTTTATTTGTTATTTTCGGGAGTTTGGCCACGTTTTTCAACCGAATTCGCTATAATGTAGTATTTTAGATTGAGAAGCAAATACATCCTTCAAAAACTGTTAATATAAACTTATCTTTTGAATCAGGCACCATATAACGCTACTTTCGATTATTTAACATTTTCTGTTCGATTGATTTTCGATATTTTGATTGTGCACGTCATACAGGAGGTCATGTTGGTCCTGGTTAGATTTAAGGAGATAATTTCTAATATGTTGACATTTTGGATCCTTTCTTATAAATACGAAGGAAATGTCACCCACTGTGAATAACATACATGCACCCACGTTCATTCTCAGTTTGTAACATCAACGAGAGAATGTCATTGTCGTTGTTGGTGTTTCGACACTGTGCCAGTCAATTTGATTTGATTCCAGTGCGGGTCGTATGAACAAGTGCGTGATGCCTTTGCATTTCATTTGACATTTTTCTCTACAAATAATATAAACGAAGAACACACACACAACAAAAACAGAACAGAAAACACAAAAACAACAACAACGACAAATATCAAATCTCAACCATCCAAAATTTGAATAATGATGTTAGTGAAAATATTTTGTTTAAATTAGTCTTATATTTGATAAACTAAAATTCTTCTTCTTCTCCTTTTGCTCCATATGGAGAGACGTACTTACATGTGTAAGTATGTATTTTCTACACTTTCATATGTCTGTCTGTATACTTTACATTTGATGAATGTGTGTTGGATATATGTTCGTGTGTTTGGTTTTGAATTTAACTCGCTAAAGGAATGTCTGATATGTATTTCTTGAGTTGTTGTTGTTGTTTTTTTTTTTTAATTTTTGACATAAGGACAATGACTTATTATTCGTAGAATATGTCATGACATTTTGTAATTAGAGATCATATTCGAAAATTAAGACGACTGACTGATTCACTGAGTGAGTGAATGACTGACTCAAAGAAAAAGATGTCAAATGTCAACTTTGAAATGATAGCAATTTAGGAATAATTTTGACTTTTAAGGGTGTTGAATTTCTAAATTATAATGAGGCGACAGCAAACGTACTTTTTTCTTTGGCAATGGAAATATGTAAATTAAATTTGAATATATATATATATATATATATATATTGTAAGCAAAAATATAAAAATAGAATTTTTAACTTTGCGATAAAATTTCAATACATAATATTTCAAAATGACTTCACTTAAATTCTCTCGCGAAAAATCTCCCTTTAGAAATGTTTTCACCAAACACACACGTTATAACATCCACAACAAATTAAACTAATTTCGTTAGATATTTACCCATAAACATAAATCAAATGCCAAACCTAAATTACCATTAAATTAATTGATTAAATATAATTGGCTTTTTTGCCAATTTTAGTTTTTATTTTCTAGTGATTGCGGAACAATTTAAGTTTAATTCGATATCAATTCCCAAAATAATCGATGGTCATTCATTGAATCATTTGTAGAACTCAAAACAATAACAAACCGCTTTCACTAAACAAAATTATTTTATTCACAGCTCATGATGACAGTGACAAATGTGACACAATAACATTGTGACAAAAACAAACGCACATACATATAAAATATCACAGCCTATCACACATACACATATAGATGCGTGTATGATACTTGTAATGATGTTAAAGATGCTGTTTTGCTTTTGTTTTTCTGTGGTAAATAAATGAATGGATGAAATATTTCCAAGTGGCGATTGACATTAAATATAATAATATATCTATAAGTGTGTGTCTGTGTATGGGCTGTTGTATAGGTTATTTACAATAATAAAGGAAAATTCAATTCCTTGAAAAGCAACAGACCGCGGCATTTGTGGTATTCTGAAGATTCTATTGATTTTCAAACGGCTGGTAAATGGACGTGCATTGCTTTTAAGACATGTAAATTTGTATATAATCACTTGAAGACTTAAAGGATAAGAAAATTAATAAGAAATATGATATGATATTTCGACGGCATTCGAAAGTTTATATAGTTGACTCTGGTATGAACTAGGATTATTAACATCACACAAAAATTGACAAAACGGATGACCTACGATTTTTTTTAATTTTTTTTTTTTTTCAACTAGAAACCAAGTAAGAAAATAATGTCGATCTTGACCGATTAAATTTCTCATAGTTCTTACGATAGCCATTCGCAAAAAACTGTATCAAGAAAACCGCCAGCGCTTGATGCTGTCACAATAAAATTGTTTTAACTTCAAGAGTTGTTGAAATTTTCACACGAAATTTTATAAGTAGTGTATATTCGAATTAAAATTAAATTCAATTTCTTTGTAAACCGAGAATGGGATGCTATTTTCAAACATTACCCATTTTGAATAATTTTTGGAAATAAGTTTTTTATTCACCAATAATCCGACATACCAAATTAAAGCAACTTCGTTGAGAACATTCCTTAAAACACTAAAAACACGTACAATGAGTACGGACCTTTTATGAGGTCTATGCCAAAAGTGTAGATCGGTGTTGCAGATAGAATTAAGTTTTTATTGTATATACCAGAAGGAGAAATATTACGATGTACAAAGCTTGGATGATGAAATTTACTGTAATTATGTATTTTAGGTTCGCATTGTGTAGCACATATTCTTACTAAAACTGGTCAATTGGTCCACAATTTGGTGTAGCCACCATATAACACCTAATTTTGTTATACCCTTCAACACACTGTGGTACAGGGTATTATGTATTTGTGCATATGTTTTTAACATGAAAAAGGAAACGTGATGGACCCATAGTCCCTTTTGAAAATATTCATAGAGTCACATTCTGAGTCGATTTATGCTTGTCCGACCGTCCGTTGATTTTAAATTGCAAAAAAAAAATTACTGCTCGTATTTATAATCCGATTTGGATGATATCTGGAACAGCTCATTTATTTGCCTCAAGGACGAATTCTATTGAAAATGGAGAAAATCTGTTTAGATTTAGATATGGCTCTCATATTTATTTTCGTCCGATAGGTTAACCCGGTAAATGGCGTTTTAGCATAGGTTCCAAAATGGCATTGGATTGTATGGATTGATGTCAGTTCGCATATAGATAAAGATCCCATATTAAAGTTCGTCCAATTTCACACCAATGTACCAACGTATGTTAGTATAAATATTCTCGGATTTTACTACTACCCTTACTGTTTTTATTCCCTTCACCACACTGTGGTACAGGGTATTATGTCTTTGTACATATGTTTGTAACATGTCTGTCCATGTTAAATTGAAACAAAGTGCAGGTCGCATTTATGTTCCGAATTGGATGGAATTTGACAAAGCTCATTTGTTTGGCCTAAGGACGAACCCTATTGTAATTGGGAAAATCGGTTCAGATTAACATATAGCTCCACATATATAGTTTGGTCCGATTTTATGTAAATGGTGCACCAAAGACCAAAACTTAGGACGATTGCCACACAATTTTGCACAGCGTGCTGACGTTACTGTAGCCTAACGTGTGTCAAAATTTGTTAAAACCGGTTCACATTTAGATATAGCCTCCATATATAGTTCGGCCGATTTTAAATAAAAGGTGCACCAAAGATCCAAAATTTTACCGATTCCCACAAAATTTTGCACAACCTTCTGAATTTAGTGTAGTCTAACATGTTTCAAGTTTTGTTGAAATCGTTTCAGATTTGAGGTTTGTCAGATTGACATGAAATTTTGCACAACGTGCAAAATTGAGCATAGAGTGACATAATAGCGTTTTTTTAAAGTACAGACATAGCATATATATTATAATTTTTCGACCGACTTCGTGTTAATTGGGCTACAAATATTCAACATGTGTCCGATATATATTTGCTTTAAATCGATTTACACAATTTTGTCCCTTTGTAACAAACGAATGTTTATGGATTGATCTAAGTCGGCTAGCTTTTAGATAAAGATCAGATGAATACTCATTGGGTCTGAAATCATTTTAGAACTGTCAAAATTAGCACCTAACGATGTTATGACTGTTAACATGCCGGTCAACTTCGATCATTTCTCCGAGTTTATCGACATTTTCGACGACCGGACCGGCGAGGTGCATCAAAAGTTCCTGAACCGAATCTACGAAAACAAAATTGCACATAATTGGCTGTTACAGTATCGGAACCATAAACACCATTCACAATTTTAGCCGCTTTTACAGAAAAACTGTAAAATGTACCGAATGTTCTCTTTGTTCACGTCCATTTTTTACACCCTGTAACAACTGAATGCACCAAACAAAAAAACGCGCATAAATTTGAAATTGTTTGAACGATACTTTACTAGAAATATATCAGCACATCCTTCTGCCGAAAAATAATGAATTTCTTTTTCCGCACAGGTCGTCGAAAATATCGATAAAAGTGGAGAAATGATCGAAGTTGACCGGTATGTTAGCAGTCGTAACAGTCGCGTAACCGTAAACCATTTACAATTGACCAGAAACAGTCAGAATTAGCTAACATGAGAAGTGTAGTGTTCCACCAGGACAACGCTATGACACACATATCTGCAGTGACTCGCCAGAAACTTCGGGAGCTTGGTTAAGAAGTTTTAATGCATTCGCCATACAGTCCAAAATTGGTATCTAGGGAGGATTGTGAAAATCCACTACTAGAGCTTCTTTGCAAATAGAGAGCAGGACGTCTATGAGAGAGAGGCATTTTGAAGTTACCTTTAAAGTGGCAACAAAACGGTGCATTTCGGTTTTTCAAAAACCGTTACTGATATATTTTTCAGTCATTTTATTTTATTAAAGAAAATTTTCATAGATTCTTAAAACTCCTAAATGTAAAATCACCCATATAAGCTGCTATTAAACGCGACTCTATTACTGCAGCATCCACCAACTAAATATACGATTGTGTATGTATTTAATTAAATTATGCTGTAATTCAAACCCAAAACATAATTATTTTATGCGTACGACAACATTTGATTCGTTGTACAAATAAAATTATTGACTACA
>NW_026887048.1:0-8172 GCF_032173495.1 Musca vetustissima | reverse complement strand
GCACAGTAAATCGATTTAAAGCAAACTTGACACACGCTATTCGGTATGCGGCACGTTTTAAAATTTTATCTCAATCAGACACCTGCTGATTATTTGGTGTACAATTTACATAAATAAGTCGAAATAATATATGGAAGCTACGATATATCTAAATCTGAACCGATTTTTATGAAACTTAGCACACATCATTCTAGATTTAATTTAGTACGCTATACCAAAATTCATGCCAATCAAAATATTAGCTGGGACTGATGCACCATTTACCTAAAATCGGGCGAAACTATATATGGAAGCTATATCTAAATCTAAACCGATTTTCACGAAACTTAGCACACGTCATTCTAAACTTAATTCAATACGCGATTCCAAAATTCGTGCAAATCAAATGATTTTCAGGGGCATTGGTTCACCATTTACCTAAAATCTGGCGAAACTTTATATGGGAGCTATATCTAAATCTGAACCGATTTTTATGAAACTTAGCACACATCTTTCTAGACCTAATTCAATAGGCTATACCAATTTTGGTGCAAATCGAAAGATAAAAAGGGACTTTGGTACACCATTTACCTAAAATCGGGTGAAACTATATATGGGAGCTATATCTAAATCTGAACCGATTTTCACGAAACTTAGCACACGTCATTCTAGACTTAATTCAATACGCTATGCCAAAATTCGTGCAAATCAAATGATTTTCAAGGACTTTGGTGCACCATTTACCTAAAATCGGGCGAAACTATATATGGGAACTATATCTAAATCTGAACCGATTTTCACGAAACTTAGCACACATCATTCTAGAACTAATTTAGTAGGCTATACCAAATTTCGTGCAAATCGAAAGATATATAGGGACTTTGGTACACAATTTACCGTAAATCAGGCGGAACTATATATGGGAGCTATATCTAAATCTGAACCGATTTTCACGAAACTTAGCACACGTCATTCTAGACTTAATTCAATACGCTATGCCAAAATTCGTGCAAATCAAATGATTTTCAAGGACTTTGGTGCACCATTTACCTAAAATCTGGCGAAACTATATATCTGAACCGATTTTTATGAAACTAAGCACACATCATTCTAGACCTAATTCAACACGCTATACCAAATTTCGTGCAAATCGAAAGATATAAAGGGACTTTGGTACACCATTTACCTAAAATCTTGTGAAACTATATATGGGAGCTATATCTAAATCTGAACAGATTTTCACGAAACTAAGCACACATCATTCTAGACTTAATTTAATAAGCTTTGCCAAAATTCGTGCAAATCAAATGATTTTCAGGGGTTTTGGTGTACCATTTACCTAAAATCGGGCGAAACTATATATGGGAGCTATATCTAAATCTGAACCGATTTTCATGAAACTCAGCACACATCATTCTAAACCTAATTTAGCAGGCTATACCAAATTTCGTGCAAATCGAAAGATATATAGGGACCGTTTACATTAAATCGGACGAAATTATATATGGGAGCTATATCTAAATCTGAACCGATTTTCTCCAATTTCAATAAGGTTCTTCCTTGGGCCAAATTAGTGACATGTGCTAAATTTCATCCAAATCGGATCATAAATGCGACCTGTACTTTGTTCACAAAAATACATGGACGGACAGACGGACATGCATAAATCGACTCAGAAAGTGATTCTATGCATATTCTCAAAAGGAACCATGGGTCTAAATCAGGGACCCGAAATAACAGTTATTTTTTAAAATGCGAACAAAAAAATCTTCATGTTAGAGACATGGGACACCCATAGTGTCATATACCAATAGATTCGTACTGAGGAGCCCATTAAGGATATTGAGTGATCTTGAGAAAACACTCTCAGTTCCCATGTTAAGGATTATTTTTTAACGGAAAAAATTAACGTTGATTTTTAACTGATTTTTATTTTTTCCGTCAAAAATAAAAGTCTTTTTGCGATTTTTATTTTTTCCGTCAAAAATAAAAGTCTTTTTGGGACTTTTATTTTTTCCGTCAAAAATAAAAGTCAAAAATAAAAGTCGTTTTGGGATTTTTATTTTTTCCGTCAGGAAATAAAACTCTTTTTATGTAAAGAAGTTTATACAACTTGTAATCAGTTATAAAATTACAATTTATAAATCTCTGTCCTTATTACAATAAGTGTACACATAAGTAATCAAGATCAAAGGTAAAAAATATTTGGTATAAATTTTTAAAAAATAGTCTAGTGTACCAAATCATGAAAATAATTTAAAGAATCATTCCCCTGACTATTAGGTCAAAGGTTATATAACTGGTACCAAACTCTATATGTTTATTTACGTAAAAAGTCTTTTATTTTCTGACGGAAAAAATAAAAATCACAAAAAGATTTTAATTTTTGACGGAAAAAATAAAAGTCCCAAAAAGACTTTTATTTTTGACGGAAAAAATAAAAGTCCCAAAAAGACTGTTATTTTTGACGGAAAAAATAAAAGTCCCAAAAAGACTTTTATTTTTGACGGAAAAAATAAAAATCCCAAAAAGACTTTTATTTTTGACGGAAAAAATAAAAATCATTTTTAACAGTTAAAAATCAACGTTTATTTTTTCCGTTAAAAAATAATTAATTAAAGTGGATTTTTTTTATTTAGGTCACATAATAACAGTTATTTTTTACCTGATTTGATATAAGTTATAACCGTTACGGTCCCTGGTCTAAATCGATTATTTTTGCATGTTACAAACATATGCACAAAGACATAATACCCTGTACCACAGTGTGGTGAAGGGTATAAAAACTGTTGCCTTCATTTTCAATATTCCACGGAATGTTTGTAATATATTTCAGCAATTGTCTCTATTCTCGGTTAAACAGATTTGGCGTGGCACTGAGTCACAAAGCTCACGTATATACGTACGTAATACTCATTCTTTTATGATGATGCAGAAAATCTTCAAGGAATACATACATACCTACGTATAACACTTGCGACAACACAAGAGAAAACTGTAATAAAGTGCGATTTTAAGAGACAAACGCATGATTTGATTTATTTTTATGAACGGATTTAAGGATTACACGTAGTTTATCGTCGCCATAAAAGAATTCCACAGAACTTTCAATGATTTACTATCGCTGACACTCTCTCTCACACACACACACAAACATACTATTATCGTAACAGTTCGTAAAAGCCGTGATAAAGTTGCGTGCCAGGAAAAAGGTATAAACTAGTTTTATTATACATTTCATTATCTGCTGAAGGCAGTAATGTGACATACATAGTTTTAGATTTAGTAAGGAGATTGTTTTATTTGTTTCTCTCGTTAACAAATGTCCTGCAGGCACAAACTATTATGTATGTAGAGAGAATTTGGCAATTTGATAGAAATGTAATCGATCAACGGTTATGCCTTAGTGTTATATTTATGGTTATGAGATTTTTCTTCGAGATTTTCTGGAATAAAAGAAAATGTATTTCTATTACGGAAACATTTTCTTCAACTTTTTACAGTTGAAAAACTAAAAATCGTAACATGGGTCATCTATATCGAAGCCTGTTATATCATGTCGCAACCCCACTGACTTTTTCCAATATACCTGTAAAATCATCGTTAATGCCGGCCGGTGTGAACTTCTAATGCCCTCCGAGCCGACCTATATACCAAATTTTAATGTTCACTATGGACCAGCGACCAATTTTTAAAAATCTCAAAAACAAATAAAAACCAGTGAGCGGAGCAGTATAGTCGGACGGGCCGACCATATGATACCCTACACAACTACCACGAAAAGCAAACTTTCTGCGTTCTTTATTCTGAGACTGGGCAATAATTCGTGATATTTGCACCCTTTTTATCGATTATAGATCAACCAAATTTTGTTCTTTAGGTTTTGGTTGATTTGATCCTCGGAATATTGACCGATCATCATCTAAACAGCCGCTCTAAGTATTTGGCCAGATCCCCTTTACCATGTAAAATATGTGATGTTCTGCATATAATAATTGCCTAAAGGGCGACTAGAAAATCTGACAAAATTAAAGTTTTCGGATCATTGCACCCCCTGAATGAAATCTTAACTTCACCGAAAACTATAGGCGCCGTCCTTGACCATAATCGGAACTGCATGTACAATTTCGAAGCGATCAGCGCGACATTTCCGTCCTCTAATGAAGTAATAGTAATACTATGCACATAGTCACCTTTACCTAACTACGTATAACTCCCACATCAGAGTACATACAGCCACATAATTGGTATCAACTTCTCGGGTATATGTCCTGCAGGAGCAAGAATAAAAATTTTGCAATTTTTCACACAAAAGTCAGGGTCCATTTGATCCACTATATATTGACCGAACTTTATCAAAACAGGCAAGCTTATTATTTGCCCGATCCCCTTCTCCATGTTAAATTTCACGATGTTCGGACCATAACTGCGGCCTCTGGAGCGACCAAAAAAAACCGACAAAAATTAATTATTTGGTACATTTCATCTCTTGAATATTAACCGATCTTTACCAAAATCAATAGGGGTCTTCATTGGCCAGAACCCATCCTACATGCAAAATTTCGTGAAGATTGGTCCATAACTGTGGCCTGTATCGTGTTTACAAAATATAATGGACAGACGGACGGACAGACGGACACACATGTCTAGATCGACTCAGCTAGTCGAGATATGACGATCGGTATACTTAAAGGTGGGTCTATGACCAATATTTCGCGGTGTTACAAACTCTTGGGGCTGCACAAAGCTATAATACCCTGACAACATAGTTGTGTAGGGTATAATCAGTAAAGAATGTAGTAAAGTCTACTATATGATACCCTTCATCACATGGGGTATATTCTAGATATGTATCCGAACAGACGTCACCTATTCGAAGGAACATTAACATGCAATTTATCTAAGGTAAATATGTGAACTTTAGGAGTTTTGTGCACAATTTACCAAAAATAAGACAATACTATAAATGGGAGCTATATAAATCTGAACCGCCTTTCTCCGATTTCAATACGGTTCGTCATTGGGTCAAATAAATGGCCTGTGCCAAATTGCATTCCAATCGGATCATAAATGCCACCTGTACTTTGCTCACAAAAATACATGAACTGACGGACGATCATGCATAAATCAACAAAGATTCTATGCATATTATCACAAGTTACCAGGTCAAATTTATGATCCTAATTTGATTTGGCAAATTCCCTATATTTCTTTCAATTTGCACGAAATGCATAGCGTACAGAATAAAGTCTAAAATGATGTGTGCTAAGTTTCGTGAAAATCAGTTCAGATTTAGATATAGCCCCCATATAAATTTTCGTCTAATTTAATGTCCCTACATATTTTTTCGATTTGTCCTGCAGGAGCAAGAATAAAAATTTTGCAATTTTTCACACAAAAGTCAGGGTCCATTTGATCCACTATATATTGACCGAACTTTATCAAAACAGGCAAGCTTATTATTTGCCCGATCCCCTTCTCCATGTTAAATTTCACGATGTTCGGACCATAACTGCGGCCTCTGGAGCGACCAAAAAAAACCGACAAAAATTAATTATTTGGTACATTTCATCTCTTGAATATTAACCGATCTTTACCAAAATCAATAGGGGTCTTCATTGACCCTACAGGATTGGTCCATAACTGTGGCCTGTATCGTGTTTACAAAATATAATGGACAGACGGACGGACAGACGGACACACATGTCTAGATCGACTCAGCTAGTCGAGATATGACGATCGGTATACTTAAAGGTGGGTCTATGACCAATATTTCGCGGTGTTACAAACTCTTGGGGCTGCACAAAGCTATAATACCCTGACAACATAGTTGTGTAGGGTATAATCAGTAAAGAATGTAGTAAAGTCTACTATATGATACCCTTCATCACATGGGGTATATTCTAGATATGTATCCGAACAGACGTCACCTATTCGAAGGAACATTAACATGCAATTTATCTAAGGTAAATATGTGAACTTTAGGAGTTTTGTGCACAATTTACCAAAAATAAGACAATACTATAAATGGGAGCTATATAAATCTGAACCGCCTTTCTCCGATTTCAATACGGTTCGTCATTGGGTCAAATAAATGGCCTGTGCCAAATTGCATTCCAATCGGATCATAAATGCCACCTGTACTTTGCTCACAAAAATACATGAACTGACGGACGATCATGCATAAATCAACAAAGATTCTATGCATATTATCACAAGTTACCAGGTCAAATTTATGATCCGAATTTGATTTGGCAAATTCCCTATATTTCTTTCAATTTGCACGAAATGCATAGCGTACAGAATAAAGTCTAAAATGATGTGTGCTAAGTTTCGTGAAAATCAGTTCAGATTTAGATATAGCCCCCATATAAATTTTCGTCTAATTTAATGTCCCTACATATTTTTTCGATTTGCACGAAATTTGGCACATCGTACTGAATAAAGTCTAAAACAAGTAAAAAAGCGTCAGTCGGTGTTGCCAACAGATATATAACCGCATCTTACGGTTTGCGGGGTCTTCGGAATTACACACCGATTTTATTATTAGCTTTATATAAGAAATATGTTTTTATCAAAGGGGTTTCGGATTTAATGTTGAACAAATTGTTATAAAATATAGACCATTTGTGAGGGGAGTACCGGAAGGAGTGGACTGCTGGGTCCCATCTTCGAAATTGATATGGGGTTGGTTGTATAAATATTGAAAATTTTTACCATTTTGTGGGGGAGGTACCAGAAGGAGTGGACCAATATTCCCCATCTTCGAACTTAAACAAAGTTTGGAAGAAATATTAAGATGTGCAAAATTCTAATGAAATCGGTTGCAGCCTTCGAGAGTTATCGTACGCACCAGACAGACGGACATGTGTAAATCGACTTCAAATTATCTGAAACGGACTTGGTCCAAAGAAGTATGGGGTCTAAAACCAATATTTCAATGCAGCACATTTTCACCGTATCAAAATGTATATACACTCATTAGCCATAAGGCTGAGGGTATAATTATGACAAAAGGAAACGAGATAGACAGATCGATGTATTCTTTTGTGAATATGCATATAATCACTTTCTGAGTCGATTTATGCATGTCCTTTCATGTATTTTTGTGAGCAAAGTACAGGTCGCATTTATGATCCGATTTGGATGAAATTTTTATTTGGCACAATATTGGTCCGGTTGCAACGACATTTTGCTCTGTGTTCTGAATTAGGTACTGATAGAGGTAAGCGACGTTTTGCTGAAATCGGTTTAGATTTAGATATAGAGCGCATATATAGTTTCGTCCTATTTTCGATAAATGGAGCACCACACTGAACGGTGTAATATATAGATACAAATTTTTAATTTCTAAAAAAAAAATTTCGCTTCTTTCTATAAAATTATTATATTCCTCAATTGAATTATTTGGGTTTGGAGAATTTTTATTCCTTATTTTTTTAATTCTTTGTATACAATGTTTCTAGTCTTTTCATTTCGCTTATATATAATGGAAAGCAAAAAATAATATATGATCATATTTCTTGTTGATGTCTTTTTGTCGTTTATCCCTTTTTTGCTGTCATTCTACTTTCGTGTTGCTTGTCCTTGTGATAAATGGTGTAATTAATTATACTTAGTATTGTTTTACAAATGTTACATAGAACATTACTCAACTGTTTCTTTTCAGTGGGCGTTGGAATTGCTGCTGAGTACTTATAAAAAAAAACACATTTTACATCTATACATTTGTTGTTGTTGTTGTTATTGTTGACCTGTGATATGTTAATTCTTGTGGATTTTTGTTTTGGCTCTAGGTCAATTGAAAAACTCGTTGTTTATGTTTTTCTTTTTTGTTTATTTTTATTTTCCAATATTTCGACTGTCTTCGGCAGTCATCTTCAGGGAAATATTTTATGAGAAAAGCAACCGATTTTGCATCACCGTCTATGCTAAACTCCCAAAATTTTCACAAAACAAATACATAAATAACAGCGGCAAATCTGCCACTGGAATGGTAATTGTTCGTCTTATAATAATAAAATTTATGAGATATTCTAGTCTGACAGGCAAATCATGATTATATATTTAAAGTAAATAGATTAGTAAAAAAGATATTAATAATATATTAAATCAGAATTAAGTTGAGATAATGTGGCCAATTAATATAATAAGTAGATCAGATTTAAGCTGCTGAAAATTCCTAATATATTA
>NW_026887047.1:0-8264 GCF_032173495.1 Musca vetustissima | reverse complement strand
AGCAGTACAGTCGGGCGAGGCGGACCATACGATACCCTTCACAACTACCACTGAACTCTAACATTCTGCGGATGTTTATTCCGAGCCTGGGCAATATTTCGTGATATTTGCCCGATTGGAGGTCCTCTTACACGCCGAATATTAGTAATATTCAGTACAGCCCTTAGTTGTGAGGGCTTATAATTGTGGCAATAGCAAAAAACACAAAGAAATTAAATTTTGTTCCATTATTACTGGAACCTCATAGAAAATTTCAGAGCGATCACCATTATATTTCCGCCCTCTAATGTGGTAATGGGTTACTAAATAATATCTGAATACGTAAGCACCTGTATATATTTGAGTGTAACTCCGAGTACATACGACAATATAATCAATTTAAAGGTCAACCACTCCTCTTGAAAAAATCTTTAAAACATCCACACCTAATATAGGTCCCTAATAGTAATCCACGTCAAGTCCCAAAAGATTATTGTTAAAAAATCTACCCCATATAAAATCCACCCTCGTAGATTTTAATAAAAATCCCATCTCCCTTATTTTCATTAAATGTTGATTAAATTCTTAAATTACCACAATGCCGTCTAGTTTCGCAGTCTCCTATTAAGCAACGACTATTTGTGTTTTGTTGTTGTTATTGTTATTTTCTTATAAGACAACAGCGCAATATATTGCCCATGGGGTAGTCACGTTTTATATTTATGACTTTGGCCAGCAATGCAGAGCACCATTCTTGTCGTCCTTCTTCTCATTGTCATTTGTTCGAATGTTGTCGTTCCCATCTTTTATTTCGAACCGAAAAACAAATGTTTTTGTAATACCCTCTGAATTCTTCTGGGTTATTTGGCTTGGTATGGATGTGCGGTTTTTGTTTGGCCCGTTGTCCGTTTGTTTTTTCGGTTTTAATAATGATAGATGAACTTTAATATTTTTTCTATTTCGACAAACGAAGCCACAAAACTGAAATATATTGGCAGTTAGCTGCTGCTGGCTTTTGTTGAAAGTCGTGCTCTCTATTCGAGGGAATGACTTGCAGGAAATATATTTTCTAAAGGAGATTTTTCAGCCATCTATGCAAGGCGTGGATTCTTTAAAGGATATTTTTTGATGACCATACAAGGCGTGGATTCTTTGAAGGATATTTTTTACGGGGTATCCAAGGCGTGGATTTTTAAAGGATATTTTTCCACGACCAAGCACGGCGTGGATTTTTTAAAGGATATTTTTTCCACGACCAGCCAAGGCGTGGATTTTTTAAAGGATATTTTTTCCACGACCAGCCAAGGCGTGGATTTTTTAAAGGATATTTTTTGATGACCATACAAGGCGTGGATTTTTTAAAGAATATTTTTTGATGACCATACAAGGCGTGGATTCTTTAAAGGATAATTTTTCGGGGTCCATACAAGGCGTGGATTTTTTAAAGAATATTTTTTGATGACCATACAAGGCGTGGATTTTTTAAAGAATATTTTTTCGATGACCATACAAGGCGTGGATTTTTTAAAGAATATTTTTTCGATGACCATACAAGGCGTGGATTTTTTAAAGAATATTTTTTCGATGACCATACAAGGCGTGGATTTTTTAAAGAATATTTTTTCGATGACCATACAAGGCGTGGATTTTTTAAAGAATATTTTTTCGATGACCATACAAGGCGTGGATTTTTTAAAGAATATTTTTTCGATGACCATACAAGGCGTGGATTTTTTAAAGAATATTTTTTCGATGACCATACAAGGCGTGGATTTTTTAAAGAATATTTTTTCGATGACCATACAAGGCGTGGATTTTTTAAAGAATATTTTTTGATGACCATACAAGGCGTGGATTTTTTAAAGAATATTTTTTGATGACCATACAAGGCGTGGATTTTTTAAAGAATATTTTTTGATGACCATACAAGGCGTGGATTTTTTAAAGAATATTTTTTGATGACCATACAAGGCGTGGATTTTTTAAAGAATATTTTTTGATGACCATACAAGGCGTGGATTTTTTAAAGAATATTTTTTGATGACCATACAAGGCGTGGATTTTTTAAAGAATATTTTTTGATGACCATACAAGGCGTAGATTTTTTAAAGAATATTTTTTCGATGACCATACAAGGCGTGGATTTTTTAAAGAATATTTTTTGATGACCATACAAGGCGTGGATTTTTTAAAGAATATTTTTTCGATGACCATACAAGGCGTGGATTTTTTAAAGAATATTTTTTCGATGACCATACAAGGCGTGGATTTTTTATTTTTTCGATGACCATACAAGGCGTGGATTTTTTAAAGAATATTTTTTGATGACCATACAAGGCGTGGATTTTTTAAAGAATATTTTTTCGATGACCATACAAGGCGTGGATTTTTTAAAGAATATTTTTTGATGACCATACAAGGCGTGGATTTTTTAAAGAATATTTTTTCGATGACCATACAAGGCGTGGATTTTTTAAAGAATATTTTTTCGATGACCATACAAGGCGTGGATTTTTTAAAGAATATTTTTTCGATGACCATACAAGGCGTGGATTTTTTAAAGAATATTTTTTCGATGACCATACAAGGCGTGGATTTTTTAAAGAATATTTTTTCGATGACCATACAAGGCGTGGATTTTTTAAAGAATATTTTTTCGATGACCATACAAGGCGTGGATTTTTTAAAGAATATTTTTTCGATGACCATACAAGGCGTGGATTTTTTAAAGAATATTTTTTCGATGACCATACAAGGCGTGGATTTTTTAAAGAATATTTTTTCGATGACCATACAAGGCGTGGATTTTTTAAAGAATATTTTTTCGATGACCATACAAGGCGTGGATTTTTTAAAGAATATTTTTTCGATGACCATACAAGGCGTGGATTTTTTAAAGAATATTTTTTCGATGACCATACAAGGCGTGGATTTTTTAAAGAATATTTTTTCGATGACCATACAAGGCGTGGATTTTTTAAAGAATATTTTTTCGATGACCATACAAGGCGTGGATTTTTTAAAGAATATTTTTTCGATGACCATACAAGGCGTGGATTTTTTAAAGAATATTTTTTCGATGACCATACAAGGCGTGGATTTTTTAAAGAATATTTTTTCGATGACCATACAAGGCGTGGATTTTTTAAAGAATATTTTTTCGATGACCATACAAGGCGTGGATTTTTTCAACGACCATCAATATCCCTTTTCATGAAATGTCCGCCAATAATCCAGTATGCGACATATGCGACACACACGCACAGTTGCCACATAAAAATCTAATTTCCTATTTACGAGCAATAATTTTCCCCCACAAAATCAAATATTTTGGTGGTTTTCTAACAACGAAAGGAGAAGAGCAACAACAGCTGTGCCAATGAATGGAACGGCGAAAGGCCAAATATATTATTTTATGAATTCCGCACAACAAAAATTCAATATGCTCCAAGAGGATGAAGAAAAATGGAGCATTTAAAATACAAATATATGTGTGTTTTATGACTTATGTGAGGAAATTGCTCTCTTGAAAATGACGACATATTCAAGAGGGGTAACCGAATTTCTTTATTGCATTTCAAGGAAGCAGATTTCATTTGAAATTGTTGTATTTTATTTTTAAGAAGTTTTTTTGTTGGATGAAGGTTTGTCCCTTCTTATTGACGAGTCTGTTATTTTCTCAAATTCCGAAATTACAAGATATTTTCCCATATGTTTCCGATATGTTAACATCGAATATGAAAAATTTTTTTGCCCAACCATTATCAATATAGGTCCCCGATCTGGTGTAGCCCCCATAAAAGTGTAACGCCACATTTTTGGTATTTTAAAGGTTTTAACCGAATTTTCTCACCGGGGCGGCTGTAATTTGGCAAAAATTTTTTTTTGCCCAACCATTATCAATATAGGTCCCCGATCTGGGGACACCACATTTTTGGTATTTTAAAGGTTTTAACCAAATTTTCTCACCGAGGCGACTGTAATTTGGCATATTAATACTAGAAGTATTAATAAAAAACAAATTTTACAATATTTTTATTATTTCTTTTTTCAAAGTATCGATACGATTATAGAAAAATAATAAATTTATAAATACCAAAGAAAAACAGAAACAAATTCTGCAAAACAAAATTTTATTATTTAACGAATGGCATCTGGCAAATATATGTCGAGGTCACAATCATAAATAATATTTTCTAGCATAGCTACCGATTCTACTGCAGGCACGGATATTTATGTATGTTATTGTGTAAATGTGCCTTGTGTTTTCGTTGTTGTTGCCGTTTTTGTGTGCAAACAAACAGGGTCAAAAGTTATATTTACAACCATTGTAAATAACCACCAAACAAAATAAAAATGTGTGTGTCGATGTATTTGCAAACGAACGAACAACATTATTATGACCTTCATATTTTAGCCATAAATGAATAGATAGACCAGAACAATAAACAAAGAACAAACAAAAACCAGTAAGGAAAGTAGTAAAGTCGGACTGGGCTGACTATATGATACCCTTCACCACTTTGGGTATATTCTACATATGTATCCTAAAAGACGTCACCTTTTCGAAGAAACATTGACATGAAATTGAAAGAATTTAAATATAGGATCTTTATCTATATCTAAACCGACTAACATCAGTCCCTACACATATCATTCTGCAACCTATGCTAAATTTTGATAATCGATTTAAAGCAAACTTGACTTTGGTGTACAATTAACATGAATAAGAACCAATTTCAAGGAAACTTGCCCGAGATTAATTTATATTAAGTTCAGTAGGTTGTGTTAATCGGCCTAGCTATGGTCTTTACTGCACCATTTATTTAAAATCGGACTAAATTATATATAGGAGGTGTATGTAAATTTGAACCGATTTTGACGAAACTTTGCACACATCATTCTAAACTTAATTCAGTATGCTATACAAAAATCGAAAGATATATGGGGACTTTGTTGCACCATTGGACGAAAATATATATGCGAGCTATATCTAAATCTGAACCGATTTTCATGAAACTTAGCACACATCATTCTAGACTTAATTCAGTACGCTTTGCCAAAATTCGTGCAAATCAAAAGATTTGCAGGTACTTTGGTGCATCATTTGCCTATAATTGTGCGGGAACTATATAGCGGAGCTATATCTAAATCTGAACCTATTTTCTCCAGTTTCAATAGGGTTCGTTCATGGCCCAATTAAGTGACTTATGCCAAATTTCATTTAACATCAACAGACGGACATGCATAAATCGATTCAGAAAGTGATTCTATGCATATACTCAAAAGGAACCATGGGTCTATCTCGATTATTTTTGCCTGTTACAAACATATGCTCAAAGACATAATACCCTGTACGACAGTGTGGTGAAGGGTATAACAAAACATTTAAAATGCATGTAAAACCCAGTTAGCGGGGCAGTATAGTCGGACGGGCCGACCATATGATACCCTACACAACTACCACAGAACTCTAACTTTCTGCGGTTTTTTATTCCGAGTCCAGCAATATTTCGTGATATTTGCACCCTCTTGACTGATTAGAGTTCAACAGCATCTCTTTCTTACACTGAAATATTTTCCGAATATTACTAATATTCAGTAAAGTTGAGATGTTCTGCTTATAATTGTGGCCTCTAGGTTCGGTCCACTTTGTAGGCGTTGTCCTTGATCATAATTGGAAAATGTCAAAGCGATCAGCGCTATATTTCCGCCCTCCAGTGAGGTAATGGGTTACTAAATAATATCTCAATACGTAAGCACCTGTAAATATTTAAGTGTAACTCCCACACCATCAACCACTCCTCTTGAATATACTATCAACTTCTCGGGTCTATATACTTCAGGAGTAAATATACATATACGTCATAGAATAAAAATTTTGCCATTTTTCAAAAGTCAGGGTCCATTTGACCCGATTGACCGATCTTTATCAAAACAGGCATGTTTATTCTTTGGCCCAATCCCCCTCTTTGGGCCATAATTGCGGCCTCTGGAAAAACCGACAAAAATTAAGTATTTGGGTCTTCATTGGCCAGAATCCATTCTTCATGTAAAATTTCGTGAAGATTGGTCCATAACAGTGGCTTGTATCGTGTTTACAAAATATAATGGACAAACGAACAGACGGACACACATGTCTAATTTGGCTAATTTGTCGAAATATGAAGATCGGTATACTTAAAGGTGGGTCTAGGACCAATATTTCGCGGCGTTACAAACTCTTGGGGCTGCACAAAGCTATAATACCCGGACCATTGAAAAATATTTTAAAAATCCACGCCTTGTTTGAGTCCATGAAAATATATTTTTCAAAAATCCACGCCTTGTATAGGTCCCTGAAAATATATTCTTTAAAAAGTCCATGTCTAGTATAGGTTCCTGACATAATATTGTTTCAAAATCAGCACCTCCGATGTTCGCTAAAAGTATTCTTTTAAGATCCATGACTCTTTATGATCCACGCCATGTATAGGTGCCTGAAAAATATCATATTGTATGTATAGATGCATGAAAAAATATCCTACAACAAATAAAAAAACACCTTGTATAGGTCCCTGAAAAACTATTCTTGTTTATAAATACAACCACATACTTTCCCTCCACAATTTTATGAAAATATCATACCTTAAATTCAGTCTCCCTTTAGTTCCCCTCAATTCTCTTCTTTGGATTAGAACCAATTTGTCATCGTTCCACCTTTCCACCAAAAATTTTTTTATTTAGTTTTATATTCAATTTAACTTCCCTCCCCCTCACTATAAATCTCATTTGCACGAAACGTGTCTCACCCACTTCAACTGCAACTTAACCTCAAAACGAATTTGCCATGGCTGTTAAGAAGTCAACTGTCTTACACCGGTCTTCGAAGTCCAGACGTAAGTGTTCGTTAATTAACTAAATGTCATTGAATGACCCAGACGTGCTCAAGTTTTCAATTTGTTTGCCTTTTTTGCAAGATTTTGTATGTAGTGAAAGAAAGGAGAAAAACAAAGAGGTGTAGTAGTGGGAAAGGAGAAAAATAAAAATATTTTAAATACAAAAGTTGAAGTTGAGTTTTAAAGACTATTAAAGACATCATTTTAGTAATATTTTTAAAATATTTAAATATGGCGGCCGTTTCTTTTTTAATATTTTTTCAGGAACTTATACAAGCCCTGGATTTTTAGAGAGTAGTTTTATAGGGGCCCCTACGACGCGTGGAGTTATAAAGAACATATTTTCAAAGACTGACTGATGTCCTTGGCATTCTTTAATAATGTTTTTTAAATTTCAAATCATGTTTCCCCCTTATAGCATTATCAAGTGTCTTAACAAGATTTGCTATAAATAAAAAATAAAAAAAAGCGGAAGAACGTGTCAGGAGGTCTTTGCAATATTGTATAAAATTAAACACGTGTCGAGGCCACATCTGCCTACTTCATAAGAAATACATTTTCATTTCAAGTTTAGTAGAACATTTGCCAGGGGAGAGCATAAAAACAGATTTCTAAAATAAATAACAAGGCAGCATACCTGTTTATACCGCATCGACCAAACACTTTCTCTGGTGCTTTTTCCTTTGATAGTAGAACGAATACACGAATATCTTTGAGATAAGAGAAACCTGGGAAAGCATAGGAATTATAATACATACATACCTATATGTGTATGATGTTTTTCCCCGTAGACATAGATGGGGTCTAATAATATTACCATTTCATTAATGACAAATATTAATGTGGAAAATCGTTTGAGTTATTTTCCACTTTTTTCATGTGCTGCCACAAGCCGATAGGTGAAAGCAAAGGGAAATTCAAAGCAATGTAAATGTGATAATGTGTAATAGAGTAAGGAGATAAATCACGTGAGGTGAAATGATAAAGTAAAAAACAAAAAAAAAAAAAAAAAAAAAATACAAAGAACATACAAAGAACATACTGTCGGAAATAACCATGAAATATGGCAATTAAGAAAATATTATATGATTTCATGTCAATACAAAATTTATGTAAACATTTAAAAAAGAAGAAAAAAAATAGTTTTTTGAAAAAATATTCTTTAAAAAATCCACGCCTCAGATAGTCCTTGAAAAAATGATTCTTTAAAAAATGCACGCCTCAGATAGTCGTTGAAAAAATATTCTTTAAAAAAATCCACGACGGTGTTGGTCGTTGAAAAAATATTCTTTAAAAAATTCACGCGTGTGTGGGTCGTTGAAAAAATATTCTTTAAAAAATCCACGCCTCTGATAGTAGTTGAAAAAATATTCTATTAAAAATCCACGCCTCAGATAGTCGTTGAAA
>NW_026887046.1:0-82307 GCF_032173495.1 Musca vetustissima | reverse complement strand
TTGGCAGATTCTATCTGAACCGATTTCAACAAAACTTCGCATACATTACTCTGGACCTAATTCAGAACTCTTTGCAAAATTTTGTGTCAATCGGACAAATTTTGGGAGTTTGGTGTATCATTCACCATAAAATCGGACGAAACTATATATGGAAGCTATATCTAAATCTGAACCGATTTTAACAAAACTTCGCAGACATCAGTCTAAACCTAATTCAGAACTCTGTGCAAAATTTTGTGCCAATCTGACAACTTTTGGGAGTTTGGTGTATCAATCGGACGAAACTATATATGGGAGCTATAACGAAACTATATATGGGAGCTATATCTAAATCTGAACCGATTTTCTCCAATTTCAATAGGGTTCGTCCTTGGGATAAATAAGTGAACTGTGCCAAATTTCATCCAAATCGGATCATAAATGCGACCTGTACTTGGTTAACAAGAATACATAGACAGACGGACGGACGGACAGACATGCATATTCACAAAAGGAACCATGTGTCTATCTCGTTTCCTTTTGCCTGTTACAAACATATGCCCAAAGACATAATGCCCTGTAACACAGTGTGCTGAGGGTATAAAAAGTACTCAAAATTGCTAGGTCAAAATAGGCACTGTCTTCCAGTATATCAGAGAAAAATCTGCTATTATCAGAGATATATCGACCAAGACCTCAACAAAATTAAGAAACACCGAAAGGTCGTGAAGAATTATGCACGTGACTACCTAGGGAACTCCAAATCGGAAGAATTCATAGATCGTGTACTAGAAGGTGACCAAGCCCTTGGAAAATCTGTGATGCTGACTTAATATCTTCAATATCTAAAATCGCATATAAAGTGCTATCCAGTGTGCTGTGTGAACGATTGAAGCCAATGGTCAATGACATCATCGGACCATACCAATGCGGCTTCAGGCCTGGCAAATCTACCATTGACCAGATTTTCACTCTGCGCCAGATCCTGGAAAAAAACCCCATGAAAAACACATCGACACATTCCACCTGTTCGTCGACTATAAAACCGCATTCGAGAGCCCTATCCGTTCAGAGGTGTTTAAAGCCATGTCGGGGTTCGGCATTCCTGCAAAATTAATACGGCTATGCAGTGTAACTTTAACTAGCACAAGGTTAGAAGTTAAATTCGGAAATGACATCTCGGAGCCCTTTAATACCGAGCGAGGATTCAGACAAGGTGACAGTTTGTCGTGTGACCTGTTCAACATCCTGCTGGAAAAGGTCATACGAGATGCAAAGGTGAACAGAAATGACACTCTATCAACAGAAATGCCGACAACATTGATAATTAGTCGAACATTGCGAGCGGTAATAGACACCTTTGAACGAATTGCCAGACCCAAAGTGGGTCTGGCAGTATCAAGTTGGTGGTATCAACGCGCAAGACGTCCAGTAGACTCGGACCAACTGTGGAACTTGAGAACTACAGCTTCGAGGTAGTTAAAGACTTTATATACCTTGGTACCGCCATAAATAAAACAAATGAAATCAGTTTTGAAATTCGGAGAAGGATTGTGATGGCCAACAGATGCTACTATGCTCTAAGTAAGCAGTTTAGAAACAAGGCAACTTCCCGCCAGACCAAACTCACACTTTACAAGACGCTGAGAAAATTTCTCCGAAAGATCTACGGGCCGATCTGCGTCGACGGTGAATATCGGCGTCGAATGAACCATGAGCTTTATAATTTATTCGCGAACCATGAGCTTTACAATTTATTCGCGGTCATCGACATAGTCAGTCGTATTGAGCTGCAGCGACTACGGTGGCTAGGCCATGTTGTGCGGATGAATGAAAATGCCCCAGCTCAAAAGGCATATAAAAATGAGCCTACTGATGGTTCCCGTTCCCGCGCTATACTTTGTTGCGAAAAATAACACCCACACATATGAAAGGGGTTTCCAACCGCAAAATGACTTCACAAAAACGCAGCCGTTCAAAAGTGTGTTTTTTTTGGAATCAAAATGGCGCTGATGTTGGTCTCGGCTGCTATTAATTTATTGCCCCGACAAAAAACAACAACGGTACAAATTTTGAAAATTCGGAAAAATATTCTTTTAAAAAATTCACGCCTTAATTCGACGCCTCCGAACCATAGTATGCTAAGTCGACTTAGCATGTTTTAAAGTTCTTTACGTTTTTAGATACTACGGTCCTTAATTTAAGTTCTCTGAAATTTTGGCAATCATCGGCCAATCCAAACCAAAGTTATAAGCAAAAATGTACTTAGCATGGCACGTAAGATATAAGAAACGTTCATACTTTGAGAGCTTCTACTGAAAAACGCACTTTTCAGACTTAGCATACTATGGTTCGGAGGCGTCGAATTGTCTTCGAAAAATATTCGTTAAGAAAAATCCACATATTTTTGAAAACAAAGTTATGTTTATCATCATTTGTTGTTTTGCCAGACATGCTGCGTTGTGCAACCTAATTATAATATCTCAAACCTCTCGAACACCTCGAAGTTATTTTCATTTCAGATTCTCTTATCTGCCTCCATAAACCACTAAGCGTTATAACTGGCATTTGTTGCCATTTAATGGTCGACCGACCGACAAATACAGCTTTCACGTGTCGAACCTATTTCAGGCATAGCAAAAAAACTGATATCACGTTCCATAATCGGCTGATTTGTGCGTGATTTGCGAAGTTTATGGTCCAGCTATTTTTACGGCGAATTATCAAGAAAGAAAAAAATGTCAATAAACATTTAGATTGTAATTTTAATGGAATTATAGATGAAATGTGTTTTTAATTCGAAAATTTATTATCCATCGCGTTAGTGGTTGGCCGATGTTGTATAATCACGTGACAGAATCGAAATATGGGGATTTTTCTGGCAAATTTATTTACACTGATGACCATTGCTGATTATCCATAAATTTTGCCAGGTCTCACGTTTGAAAATATTTCGATAATTTTGTACGGAAACTAAAAATTCCGGACCGAATAGAGTTTGTATGACAGTATTTTCGGCAGCCAGATTACGATTGGTTGCCATGTGGGTTATGACCAAAGGTTCATTGCTCTATAATGGAGGGAGAAGGGGGAATGAGAGATGGTGGGAGTTCACTTAATTTTCTTACCGGCAATGGTGTCCCCTCCGTCTCGAATCGTTTATGCGGATCAATATGCTGACAATACCAATGGGTATAGGCAGCCGGAATTTGTTTACCAGGTCCACAATTCTAAGGTTATAACAATAAAAATAAGTAGGGTGAAGGGGAGGAGGAAGGGGGTTATTTTCTGCTCCATGTTTACCTTTCTGGAACACAAACCCAACGTCAAATTAATTTCTCCATATTTCCGCGTATCAAAAGAGTTCGGTATAATCGATGTCAGATCCCATGATTTTGGAGCTGTGTATAACATCAAGGGATCCTTACCCGTTGGATCATCTACACACTGCAAACGGAATGGTTGGCCATATTTCAATACCAATTCATTCTCACCTCTATTTCCATCCTTCTTCGAGTCGGCATCGTTGGGCGCCACAATAGATGGTGCCACAGTTCACAGTTGACCACCGGCGCCATATTTGCCGGTTGTAGCTGGACAATACCTATTAGAACTAAGGCGTGGATTTTTTAAAAGAAAACTTTTCCTATTAGAACTAAGGCGTTTTTTTAAAAGAATTTTTTCCTATGAACGGGTAAGGCGTGGATTTTTTAAAAGAATATTTTTCCTATTAGAACTAAGGCGTGGATTTTTTAAAAGAATATTTTTCCTATTAGAACTAAGGCGTGGATTTTTTAAAAGAATATTTTTCCTATTAGAACTAAGGCGTGGATTTTTTAAACGAATATTTTTCCTATTAGATCTAAGGCGTGGATTTTTTAAACGAATATTTTTCCTATTAGAACTATGGTGTGATTTTTTAAAAGAATATTTTTCCTATTAGAACTAAGGCGTGGATTTTTTAAAAGAATATTTTTCCAATTAGAAGTAAGGCGTGGATTTTTTAAAAGAAAATTTTTCCTATTAGAACTAAGGCGTGGATTTTTTAAAAGAACATTTTTCCTATTAGAACTAAGGCGTGGATTTTTTAAAAGAATATTTTTCCTATTAGAACTAAGGCGTGGATTTTTTAAAAGAATATTTTTCCTATTAGAATATTTTTCCTATTAGAACTAAGGCGTGGATTTTTTAAAAGAAAAATTTTCCTATTAGAACTAAGGCGTGGATTTTTTAAAAGAAAAATTTTCCTATTAGAACTAAGGCGTGGATTTTTTAAAAGAATATTTTTCATTCTCGGTTGGGCCCCTTGCGGCTAAGGGGGCGTAACAAAAGTCTTATCATCATCATTATACCTGTCCTCATGGAAATCCCATTAAACGATTTTTATTTTTTTATTCTATTTTTTAATTGATTTGTTTTCTCCGATAAATCAGAACACGAGACAAAATCGTGCTAATGGGTGTTGAGTGCAAGTTGTTTATTCGGTTCTTCTTCGCTGTTGTTTTCATTTTCTGTTTCTGTTATTAGACATGTTGTTATGATGGTCTGACTAACTGGCTGACTGACGATGACTTGTTAGCACGTTTTATGCCAAACAGTAACAAAAAATGCTGATAAGCTGTCATATCTGATGTCTGGCTGCAGAAGCAGAAGGTTGGCTAAACTAGGCCGTTAGCTATATCCAATACCGGCTGAGATTGACTGGAATGCAAAAGCGGTCAACAAAGGAGAGGGCAAATATTTGTCATGTTGCAGTGTTGGATATAATGTGGATAATATCTGCATTAGGGTGGATAAAATTTAACAGAGATATAATGCTACAGATAAAACCTCTTTGGTGAGAGGTCGTTAGGAGATGTAGATTTTTGAGTGGGTTATCATAGAGTAGAGGGTTTTTATATAGAGACGCCTTGAGATGTATTTTATAAAAAAAATCAAGACGGAGTATAGGATATGTTAAATTAAAAAAAAAAAAAAATATTTTGTCCCCTATTATCGAAACGCTATTTTTTAAGAGCCCAGTAGTCCGAAAAATAGGCGTGGACTTTTTAAAGGAATATTTTTTAACAGATCGACAGGCGTAGATTTTTTTACAGATCGATAGGCTTAGATTTTTAATAGACCGATAGGCGAAGGTTTTTTTAAAGATCGATAGGCGTAGATTTTTTTAAAGATCGATAGGCGTAGATTTTTTTAAAGATCGATAGGCGTAGATTTTTTTAATAGACCGATAGACGTATATTTTTTTAAAGATCGATAGGCGTAGATTTTTTTAAAGATCGATAGGCGTAGATTTTTTTTTAAAAACCGATAGGCGTAGATTTTTTTAAAAAATCGATAGGCGTAGATTTTTTTAAAGATCGATAGGCGTAGATTTTTTAAAGATCGATAGGCGTAGATTTTTTTAAAGATCGATAGGCGTAGATTTTTTTAAAGATCGATAGGCGTTTTTTTTAAAGATCGATAGGCGTAGATTTTTTTAAAGATCGATAGGCGTAGATTTTTTTAAAGATCGATAGGCGTAGATTTTTTTAAAGACCGATAGGCGTAGATTTTTTTAAAGATCGATAGCCGTAGATTTGTTTAAAGATCGATAGGCGTAGATTTTTTGTAAGATCGATAGGCGAAGATTTTTTAAAGATCGATAGGCGTAGTTTTTTTTTAAAGATCGATAGGCGTAGATTTTTTGTAAGATCGATAGGCGAAGATTTTTTAAAGATCGATAGGAGTAGTTTTTTTTAAAGATCGATAGGCGTAGTTTTTTTTTAAAGATCGATAGGCGTAGATTTTTTTAAAGATCGATAGGCGTAGATTTTTTTAAAGATCGATAGTCGTAGATTTTTTTAAAGATCGATAGGCGTAGATTTTTTTAAAGATCGATAGGCGTAGATTTTTTATAGATCGATAGGCGTAGATTTTTTTAAAGATCGATAGGCGTAAATTTTTTTAAAGATCGATAGGCGTAGAATTTTTTTAAAAAATCGATAGGCGTAGATTTTTTTAAAGATCGATAGGCGTAGATTTTTTTAAAGATCGATAGGCGTAGATTTTTTATAGATCGATAGGCGTAGATTTTTTTAAAGATCGATAGGCGTAAATTTTTTTAAAGATCGATAGGCGTAGAATTTTTTTAAAAAATCGATAGGCGTAGATTTTTTTAAAGATCGATAGGCGTAGATTTTTTTTTAAAAAATCGATAGGCGTAGATTTTTTTAAAGATCGATAGGCGTAGATTTTTTTAAAGACCGATAGGCGTAGATTTTTTTAAAGATCGATAGACGTAGATTTGTTTAAAGATCGATAGGCGTAGATTTTATTAAAGATCGATAGGCGTAGATTTTTTTAAAAATCGATAGACGCAGATTTTTTAAAGATCGATAGGCGTAGATTTTTTTAAAGATCGATAGGCGTAGATTTTTTTTTAAAAAATCGATAGGCGTAGATTTTTTTACAGATCGATAAGCGTAGATTTTTTTAAAGATCGATAGGCGTAGATTTTTTTTGAGATCGATAGGCGTAGATTTTTTTAAAGATCGATAGGTGTAGATTTTTTTAAAGATCGATAGTCGCAGATTTTTTTAAAGATCGATAGGCGTAGATTTTTTTAAAGATCGATAGGCGTGTATTATTATATGGGTGACGTAGCGTATGATAGATACCAAGCAACGGCTCTTATGACTTTAACATGACAATTGTTGTCATTTGTGGACCCTGAGCTCCCCACTGTATCTCCTGGGGTATCTAGTTTCATTACCCGTTGAAATAGTGAACTGATATGTGCCGCGAGTTCACTCATAAGAACCCACAGTCGGAAAACCCCACCTACTTCGAACTCCCGCAAACGTATAGAGGACCACGATGTGCGATTCTACACTTGCAATGTGCGCACGTTGTACAGAATCGGTGCAGTTTTCGCTTTGGTGGATATACTCAAGAAGTACAATGTCGATATTATTGCCTTACAGGAAATGCGATGGAAAGAGAGTGGCGTAAGTAAATCACATGATTACGCCCTGTATTACAGCTGCCATGAAACGAGACATGAATTTGGCTGCCGATTTATAGTTAACAGGAGACCTCGTCTCCAGATACACTGCAGTAGATGAGCGAATTGCTAAAATCCGTATAAAAGCGAAGTTCTTCTACATCAGTCTTATTTGCGCCTATGATCAGATCCAAGACAAAGATGAGCAGATCAAAGACACATTTTTCGAACGCCTAGAAACAGCATATGACCGCTGACCTGGCCATGCAAATAAAATTCTGCTAAAAGATTTTAAGGCAAAAAAAAAAATCGGAAGGGAAAATATTTTTGGCCCCACCGTCGGAAAATTCAGCCTTCATGAAGAAACATCCGACAACGGCATGAGGTTGTTTGACTTCGCAGAGCAAAAACATGGTAGTTGGCAGCACCAGATTCAAGCATCTCGATATACACAAGACCACTTGAATTTCTCCCGATCGAACAACGAGAAATCAAATCGATCATGTTGTGATAGACGGAAGGCATTCATCCAGTGTTTTAGACGTCCGATCGATCCGAGGAGCGAATATCGATTCGGACCATTACCTTGTGGCAGCCAAGGTACGCACCCGTCTTAATGTTGCAGCAAAGGTGCGATCTAATACAACACGGAAACTCGACGTCGAAAAGCTGCAAACACAACAGGTAGCCGAGGCCTACTCCGCTCAACTTACCCATCTGCTTGAAGAAATCACCTCTTGTCCCGATAATAGTATAGAAGCACAATGGCAAATAATTGCTCACTCCCTACAAACTGCAGCAAAAGGAACAATTGGGTACCAAAAACCATGTTACGATCAGGAGTGTCGTAATGCTACTGATGTGAAAAACGCAGCGTATAGGGCAACCCTGCAGACAGTAGCAACACGTAATGTGATGGAAAATTATGGGGAGAAAAGGAGTGAGGAGAAACGTGTTTTCAGAAAAAAGAAGAAGGAATCAGGAAAATGTGAGCGTGAGCAAATCGAGATGTACAGGAGTCAGAATGAAGTCCGGAAATTTTACTAACGAGTAAAACACCAAACCGAAGGCTTTTGTGCAGGCACATCCTCCTGTAGAGATGAAGAAGGAAACCTGATGACAGATACAGACAGCGTGTTGAGGACCTGGAAGGAGCATTTCGAAAAGCTTCTAGTATCAAATAGTGGCGATAAAGAAGATACCCCAGAACCAATAAGAGATGATGGTATAGAGTGTATACCACCTAGCCAAGATGAGGTCATAAAAGCAATTAATCGGCTCAAGAACAACAAAGCAGCAGGAACCGATGGGTTACCGACCGAACTATTCAAGACTGGTGGCCAGATGCTGGTGAGGAGCATGCACCAGCTGATTAGCACAATTTGGCTAGATTCATGCATGCCCAATGATCGGAACCTCAGCATCCTGTGTCCCGTGCACAAAAAAGGAGACATGTGCCAACTATAGAGGAATAAGTCTCCTTCCCATTGCATATAAAGTGCTATCCAGTGTGCTGTGTGAACGATTGAAGCCAATGGTCAATGACATCATCGGACCATACCAATGCAGCTTCAGACCTGGCAAATCCACCATTGAAAAGATTTTCACTCTGCGCCAAATCATGGAAAAGACCCACAAAAAGCACATCGACACATACCACCTATTTGTCGACTATAAAGCCGCATTCGACAGCCCTATCCGTTCAGAGGTGTTTAAAGCCATGTCTACGTTCGGCATTCCTGCAAAATTAATACGGCTATGCATGATAACTTCAAGTGGCACAAGGTCAGCCGTTAAAGTAGGAAAGGGCCTATCGGAGCCCTTCAATACCGAACGAGGATCAGACAAGGTGACAGTTTGTCGTGTGATCTTTTTAACATCCTACTGGAAAAGGTCATACGAGACGCAAAGGTGAACAGAAATGGCACTCTGTACACCAAACAACACATGTTACTCGCTTACGTCGATGACATCGATATAATGGGTCGAACATTGCGAGCGGCAACATCCACCTTTGAACAAATTGAAAAGGAGTCTGCCAAAGTGGGTCTGGCAGTAAACGGAGAGAAGACCAAGCTGATGGTATCAACGCGCAAGACGTCCAGTAGAATCGGACAAACTGTGGCACTTGAGAACTGCAGCTTTGAGGTGGTCATAGATATTATATACCTTGGTACCGCCATAAACAAAACTAATGACATCGGTTTTGAAATTCGGAGAAGAATAGTGCTGGCCAACAGATGCTACTATTTTTGGAGTAATCAATTCAAAAATAAGGCCACCACTCGTCAGATCAAACTCATGCTATACAAGACACTGATACTACCCGTTCTGGTGTATGGATCATAAGCATGAGGCAACTCTTGGAGTGTTTGAGAGAAAAATTCTCCGAAAGATCTACGGGCCGATCTACGTCGACGTTGAAAATCGGCATTGAATGAACCACTAGCTTTACCATCTATACAAGGACATAGACATAGTAAGTCGTATCGAGCTGCAGCGACTACGGTGGCTAGGCGATGTTGTGCGAATAGATGATGATGTCCCAGCTCAAAAGGCATATAAAAGCGAGCCTACTGATGGTTCACGCAAAAAGGGAAGGCCATGAATTCGATGGAAAGATCAAGTGGAAAGATCAAAGCATGGTTTCAAATTGGAAAAACTGAGCGCAAGATCGAAGTGCCTGAATTTTTTTTAAGTTCGACTTATGGAACAAATGTTCTGTTTCGAGCCAACTATATAAATAAGTAGATCTATCCAATGGCATTCTAATCCGTATTCTTATGAAGGTCTTCTGTGGGTGGATACCCTTTGTCGGAGCTTGTGTTTTAGACGGGAGAACCCACAAAATATTATTTTTATATAGAATACATCTTCTAGATATTGAAGAGCTTCTACAGGCCGATCTTCGTTGACGGTGAATATCGGTGTTGAATGAGCCCCGAATAAACTACACGGACATAGACATAGGAAGTCGTATCGAGCTGCAGTGACTACGGTGGCTAGGCCATGTTGTGCGAATAGATGAGGATGCCCCAGCTCAAAAGGCATCTAAAAGCGAACCTACTGATGGTTCGCGCAGAAGGGGAAGGCCATGAATTCGATGGAAAGATCAAGTGGATGATGACATCTCAAAGCATGGAAAATTGAAAAAACTGCGCACAAGATCGACGCGCCTGAAAATCTTTTTTAAGTTCGACTTATGGAACAAATGTCCTGTTTCGAGCCAGCTAAGTAAGTAAGTCGATCCCTCTCTAAAGGCTTTTTAATCTGTATTCTTATGAAGGTCTTCTGTGGGTGGAGACCCTTTGTCGAAGCTTGAGTTTTAGACGGGAAAACTCACCAAATATTATTTTTATATAGAATACTTCTTGGAAGCTCTTCTAGGTATGTTATTTTTATATAGAAAACATCTTGGGAGTTCTTCTAGATATAGAAGAGCTTTATATTTAGGTGTTATATCCAGATATCAATATTTAATATTGATATCGGGATATAGAACGATTCGAATAAACACCTATAACAACCAAAATTCGGATTAGATTTCCCGACCATGACCAGAACTATTTTTTCAAATACCGTCGTTTCAGTACTTAATTAAAACATCATCGATTAATGCCAAAACAAATATTTATTTAAAAAATGTGAAAAGTTAATTATAAAAATTTTTAAATATTCAAAATAATCAAGACAATCGCCAAAAGTTTCCATTCCAGAGAATTCACATTCCCCTAAACTCCCGAATTTTGTTTAATCCATGAGCGTAAAGCACCCACATAAGTGTACATGGCAGGTTTGCCTTCAGCACCACAACCGAAACCCCATGATACCACACCGAACAGTTTGTTGTCCACAGTCAATGGGCCACCGCTATCACCTTGGCAGGCACTAACTTGGCCACTGGGATGTCCGGCACAAATCATACGATCCGTGATGCCAGGAATGTTTTGAGGATTGCAATAGTCACGACTCCACAATTGAACCTGGGCAAATTTCAATTTATTGGGCAGCTGGAGATTTCCATTAATGGCACCAAATCCGCTAATGGTGGCCAAGGTGTCGGCAGCAAAGTTAGCATCAGAGGCAGCCAGTTCCACTTTATCCACAGTGGAGGTTCCCAATGTCAAAGGTTCGGCCAATTTAATCAATGACATATCGTAGTCCTGACTTTGAGGATTGTACTGGGGATGGATAATGAATTGAGCAGCATTGACAGTTTTACCATTACCGGCCAAGAGGTCAGTGGTGCCGACCACAACTTTCATGAGGGCAGGGTTTTGATTGACCGTACAATGGGCCGCGGTGACAATGAAGGTTTCCGAAATAATAGAACCTCCGCAGTGATGACGTCCATTCAGCTGCAAGGATACTTGATGGGGAAATTGTCCCGGAGTGGCAAATTGGCCACCAATTATCCGACTGGCACCGGAGATATGACCCACCAGGGCAGCAAAAATTAAAAACAGAAACATTTTTTTTTTTCAGAAGAAGAAAACGAATTCGGATTTGCTAATTCAATGAAGCTTGTGTTTGCACTGATTTCCAAACCACCAGAAGGTACCTTTTATACACCAACTCCATGCCTAGAACATTTCTAATGTTGCGACATTCTAACACCAAGGGGTGCCAGCCAAGAAAAATAAATTCTAACACCTTGCAATGTTTGTCGAACAACATAATCTTGACCCGATTTCGGCTTGGGTGGGCCACGGCCACCAGCACCACCCACTGATATATTTAAATGCTTCCATGCTTATCGTATGGTAAACATCATGGCGTAGAATGTTTCTAGTTATAGCCATGACAGCGAATCGCTTCCTCATAGGGTGTTGTCGAACCTAGGCTATGCGGGGCGTTTGGGTGAGAATTTTTAATTTTGAAAGTAGGGAAATTGTGTTTTGATTTTTTTTTGGTTTTGAGGATTATTTTCCAAATTTTTTCCTAGAGAGTGTTGAGATTAAGACACTCACCTTCATAAACATGAAGATTTAAAAGGGATCAGGTGAGGACAGAAGGTTTTGGAAAGGTATTTTGAAAGAAAATATAGAATCGTTTTCAGTGGATGTACCACATTTTTATTTAGAATCTTGGAGAGGTCTTCCAAAGGAAAATTTGTTAGAGCCGAAGACCCACAACCTAGGAAAGGCTTCAGAAGACAAAATTTAGTATATGGGAAGTGAAGGTAGAAGGTAGGTATTTGAGAGGTAGGCAAAGGCAGAATGCCTTTGTGTGGTATTCTAAAAAAAGTGGACCATTGAAAAGTCTTCTAGAATGAAGATACCCCTCTATTTATGGACTTTTCAAATCGATTTTTTACGAATGAAAAACCTTTTTTAGGATTTTGCAGAGGTTTTCTAAAACTACGTGGTCTTTTGAAGATCTCTGAGAGGTCTTTTGAAGGCAGAAGTCTTATGATAAGTTTTTGAAATGCCTTTTTTGAGCAGAATGTATTTCTACAGCTCGAATTTTTAAAAAGGGGCTCTGAAGGAATAAGAAATTTTGAAAACTTCAAATAGATCTTCTGAAGATACAATTTTTTTGAGAGGATGTCTGAAGTTGTTTGAGGATTCAGCAGAAAACTGAAGGCCTTAGAAAAGTCTGTTGTAGAAAAAAGGTAGTTCAGAATCGTTTGGACTTTCAAATGTATTCCGACTATATGATATCCTTCACCACTGTGGGTATATTTTACATATGTATCCGAAAAGACGTCGCCGTACTGTTTAAAATTTAATCTCAATCAGACACCCATTGAATATTTGGCGTACAATTAACATAAATAAGTCGAAATTACATATGGAAGCTAAGTTATATCTATATCTGAACCGATTTCAAGCAAACCTGCCAGAGATCCATACCATAGTTAATCGAACTATGGTATGGATCTTTAGTGTACAATCATTATAGACTTAATTTAGTATGCTATGCCAATATTCTTGCTTATCAAAAGATTTGCAGGGACTTTGGTGCACCATTTACCTAAAATCGGGCGAAACTATATATGGAAGCTATATCTAAATATGAACCGATTTTCACGAAATTTTAGCACACGTCATTCTAGATCTAATTCAGTAGGCAATACCAAATTTCGTGCAAATCGAAAGATATATAGGGACTTTGGTACACCATTTACCTTAAAACGGACGAACCTACATATGGGCGCTATATCAAAATCTGAACAGATTTTCACGAAACTTAGCACACGTCATTCTAGATCTAATTCAGTAGGCTATAACAAATTTCGTGCAAATCTAAAGATATGTAGGGACTTTGGTACACCATTTACCCAAAATCGGGCGATACTATATATAGGAGCTATATCTAAATCTGAACCGATTTTCACGAAACTTGGCACAAGTCATGCTAGACTTAATTCAATACGCTATGCCAAAATTCGTGCAAATCGAATCATTTTCAGGGACTTTGGTGCACCATTTACCTAAAATCGGCCGCAACTATATATGTAAGCTATATCTAAATATGAACCGATTTTCACGAAACTTAGCACACGTTATTCTAGATCTAATTCAGTAGGCAATACCAAATTTCGTGCAAATCGAAAGATATATAGGGACTTTGGTACACCATTTACCCAAAATCGGGCGAAACTATATATGGGAGCTATATCTAAATCTGAACCGATTTTCACGAAACTTGGCATACATCATTCTAGACCTAATTCAGTAGGCTATACCAAATTTCGTGCAAATCGAAAGATATGTAGGGACTTTGGTACACCATTTACCCAAAATCGGGCGAAACTATATATGGGAGCTATATCTAAATCTGAACCGATTTTCTTGAAACTTGGCACAAGATATTCTAGACTTAATTCAATACGCTATGCCAAAATTCGTGCAAATCGAATCATTTTCAGGGACTTTGGTGCAAAATTTACCTAAAATCGGGTGAAACTATGTATGGGAACTATATCTAAATCTTAACCGATTTTCAGGAAACTTAACACACGTCATTCTAGACCTAATTCATTACGCTGTGGCAAATTTCGTGCAAATCGAAAGATATATAGGGACCGTTTACATTAAATCGGACGAAAATATATATGGGAGCTATATCTAAATCTGAACCGATTTGTCCCAATTTCAATAGAGTTCGTCCTTGGGCCAAATAAGTGACCTATGCCAAATTTCATCCAAATCGGATCATAAATGCGACCTGTACTTTGTTTACAATTTAACATCAACAGACGGACAGACGGACATGCATAAATCGACACAGAAAGTGATTCTATGCATATTCTCAAAAGGAACCATGGGTCTATCTCGTTTCCTTTTGCCTGTTACAAACATATGCACAAAGGCATAATACCGTGTACCACAGTGTGGTGAAGGGTATAAAAAGGTCTCCTCAGGACGTTAAACAGGTTTGAACTTGATATGCCTTCTGAAGGTACATGACCTTTGAGATGACTTCCGAAGGTGGGTCTTTTGACAACTGGAGGTCATTGCGATGGAGGTCATTGCGATTGCAGCTCTTCCACATGAAGAAGATTACCTCCAGCTCTAATATAGGAAGAATAATACATCTAGCTCATCCATGCCTGCAGCTCTTCCACGGTAAGAAGAAAACCTTCAGATCTTTCACAGGAAGAAGAATTCCTCCAGATTCCACAGGAAGAAGAATACCTGCAGCTCTTCCACAGAAATGAGAAGACCAGCAACTCTCCTATAGGAAGAAGACTACCTTTAACTCTTCCACAGGAAGAAGAAAACATGCAGCTCTCCCACAGGAAGAAGAAGACCTGCAGATCTCCTATAGTAAGAAGAAGGATCGTCCTCATCTTCGAACTTCTACTAAGTTTGGTAGATATATTACGATGTGCAAAGTTTGGATGTAATTGGTTACTTCCTTCGAGAGTTATCGTGCGCCAGACAGGCAAACGGACGGACGAACATTTGTAAATCGACTCCACGTGTCAGCTCACGTATAGATAACGTTTTTTTTGGAATCATCTGATATAGAATTCTTGATTCGCTTAATATGCAAATTTTCAAAATTCCTACCTTTTGTAAAAATGCTCCTCATCGAAATATTTTTTTAGAATTTTTTTTATATACATTTCCTCGGTAACACCTTACATACCAATTTTTATTTAATTCTATAAAACTGACCATAAATTGTATAACATATAATTGTCGGACGTAGTACATTATTTTCATCATAGGCTTTATAATGACCGACAAGTTTATGATGACCCTCCATATTCACCTGGAAATTGTAAACTGTATCGATTTCAAAGGGACGATAATGATAAACTTGCTACAAAGAAAAATGAATTATTATTTTTAAAATAAATAAACATATTTTAGAAATCTGAAATCCAATTTTCGTTCTATGAAAAATGATCGATATTGATCCCCTTTTCGGGGTAGTCCCCATAAAACGATTTCCTTGAAAATTTTTTTCGAAATTTTTAGAAGGAGTTCGATAATGGTTTTCAACCGAATTGCCTGTCTTTGTATATTGAGGGTTCTCATTGGGTGTCAAATCTTCCGACCAAAAATTATTAATATGGTTCCAAGTTTCGAGGTAGACACCATTTACATGAAATCGGACGAAACTATATGTGGGAGCTATATCTAAATCTGAACCGATTTTCACGAAACTTGGCAGACATCACTCTAGGCCTAATTCAGTATGTTATGCCAAATTTCGTGCAAATCGAAAGATATATAGGGATTTTGGTGCACCATTTACATGAAATCGGACGAAACTATATATGGGAGCTATATCTAAATCTGAACCGATTTTCACGAAACTTGGCAGACATCACTTAAGGCTCAATTCAGTACGTTATCCCAAATTTCGTGCAAATCGAAAGATATATAGGGACTTTGGTGCACCATTTACATGAAATCGGACGAAACTATATATAGGAGCTATATCTAAATCTTAACCGATTTTCACGAAAATTGGCAGACATCACTCTAGGCTCAATTCAGTACGTTATGCCAAATTTCGTGCAAATCGACAGATGTATAGGTACTTTCGTGCACCATTTACCTTAAATCGGACGAAAATATATATGCGAGCTATATCTAAATCTGAACCGATTTTCACGAAACTTGGCAGAGATTACTCTAAGCTCAATTCAGTATGTTATGCCAAATTTCGTGCAAATCGAAGGATATATAGGGACTTTGGTGCACCATTTACATGAAATCGGACGAAACTATATATGGGAGCTATATCTAAATCTGAACCGATTTTCACGAAACTTGACAGACATCACTCTAGGCTCAATTCAGTACGTTATGCCAAATTTCGTGCAAATCGAAGGATATATAGGGACATTAGTGCACCATTTACCTTAAGTCGGACGAAAATATATATGGGAGCTATATCCAAATCTCTACCGATTTTCACGAAACTTGGCAGACATCAGTGTAGGCTCAATTCAGTACGTTGTGCCAAATTTCGTGCAAATCGAAGGATATATAGGGACTTTGGTGCACCAGTAACCTTAAATCGGACGAAAATATATATGGGAGCTATATCTAAATCTGAACCGATTTCCACGAAACTTGGCAGACATCACTCTAGGCTCAATTCAGTACGTTATGCCAAATTTCGTGCAAATCGAAAGATATATAGGGATTTTGGTGCACCATTTACATGAAATCGGACGAAACTATATATAGGAGCTATATCTAAATCTGAACCGATTTTCACGAAAATTGGCAGACATCACTCTAGGCTCAATTCAGTACGTTATGCCAAATTTCGTGCAAATCGACAGATGTATAGGTACATTCGTGCACCATTTACCTTAAATCGGACGAAAATATATATGCGAGCTATATCTAAATCTGAACCGATTTTCACGAAACTTGGCAGAGATTACTCTAGGCTCAATTCAGTACGTTATGCCAAATTTCGTGCAAATCGAAAGATATATAGGGATTTTGGTGCACCATTTACATGAAATCGGACGAAACTATATATGGGAGCTATATCTAAATCTCGACTGATTTTCACGAAACTTGGCAGACATCACTCTAGGCTCAATTCAGTACGTTATGCCAAATTTCGTGCAAATCGAAGGATATATAGGGACATTAGTGCACCATTTACCTTAAGTCGGACGAAAATATATATGGGAGCTATATCTAAATCTCGACCGATTTTCACGAAACTTGGCAGACATCACTCTAGGCTCAATTTAGTACGTTATGCCAAATTTCGTGCAAATCGAAGGATATTTAGAGACTTTGGTGCACCATTTACATGAAATCGGACGAAACTATATATGGGAACTATATCTAAATCTCGACGGATTTTTACGAAACTTGGCAGACATCATTCTAGGCTCAATTTAGTACGTTATACCAAATTTCGTGCAAATCGAAGGATATATAGGGATTTTGGTGCACCATTTACCTTAAGTCGGACGAAACTATATATGGGCGCTATATCTAAATCTGGACCGATTTTCTTGAAAATTGACAGACATCATTCTAGGCTCAATTCAGTACGTTATGTCAAATTTTGTGCAAATCGACAGATGTATAGGTACTTTCGTGCACCATTTACCTTAAATCGGACGAAAATATATATGCGAGCTATATCTAAATCTGAACCGATTTTTTCCACAGTGTGGTGAAGGGTATAAAAAGCGAAACCCCAATATTATTGTGTATGTAGGGGGGTTTGGGCATATGTTTCAACCCATATGGATGAAATTTAATATTTGACATTTCGGAATTTTGATTGGTAAGCTACTTGTTCACAAAATATTTTTCGAAATGAAGATCCGATAGATTTTAGCTATTTTGAATGATCACCTCATGTTGAGGGTATGCAGAATTCGACCCTGCCGAATATTACGACCTTTTTTCTTTGCAGCTTTGCATTTTAATAGAACAAAAATTGAGCCTCTATTGCGGCCGTACTTACACCGTAATTATTTAAACATTTCTGATCCGCCTTGGCAACATATTGATAAAAATATTTATACCAAAATGACATAGGATCAAATTGTATTTTACAAAAGTCGTAAATATACAATGTGTAGGGTGTAGGTTGCCAGTTGCCGCGCTGGTATTTAAAGATTTCAATGGTGGACTAAATAAAAAAATAATAATAAGAAATAAGACTCAGAAAAAAATAATAAGCACATTGGAAATTTAAGAATAATTTTTAAATTTAATTACTTTTTTCGTCCAAAAAAGTTTAGAAAACAATCTCAAAAAACACACATCAATACGATCGCTGGATTTGACACCCTTCCACGAACAGGTCATATTGCCGCTGAATTCAATACTGGTCTCACTGAATTCATAATTTACTGCACTCATATCAAATATACCATCAATACCTTGGCTATTTGGTTCCTCGGGACATAAATCGTAGACTTCATCATTATCCACACTTAACCCATAGAGAATAGATTTCACTTGTCCGATTATCACATAGAAAACTAATATTGTAACAACTCGTAGTTTGTCCGTTGACATTTTTCAAAATATTGGAGATTTTGTTTTTGACAAAATATTTATAAAATGTATTATTTTGAGACATTGTTTTTATACCCCAATGCAAACATTTTTAGGGGGTCAATGGATCCATTTTTGCTTCGTTATTATTATTATTTAATAACTATTATTTAACATTTTGTATAGCCAGACAGAGGATAATTATATGGAAATACATTTTATAGAAAATCCGTTAACATGTAACACATTTGCAACATTGTATCTAAGTTTTTACTAATATTATTAATTATAAGCTTAATAGAGTAATGCCAATAATTTTGTATTGGACTGTATTGAAATGAAATTAAAAAAAAAATTGTAGAGATCCGTCGTCCTCACACCTCTCACACCAAAATAACTCATTAGGAAATTTCAATTTAAATCTTTAGATTTTTACAAATATTGGCTCAATGTTTGCTTTGCTTTAAGACCAAGGACATATTTTACGAGCGCCTAAAAACAGCATATTACCGTTGCCCTGGCCATGACATTAAAATTCTGCTAGGAGATTTTAATGCAAAAATCGGAAGGAAAAATATCTTTGGCTCCACCCTAGGAAAATTCAGCCTTCATGAAGAAACTTCCGACAACGGCATGAGGTTGATTGACCTCGCAGCAGCAAAAAACATGGTAGTTAGCAGCACCAGATTCAAGCATCTCGATATACACAAGGCAACCTGGATCTCTCCTGATCAAGTAACGAGAAATCATATTGATCATGTTGTGATAGACCGAAGGCATTCATCCAGTGTTTTAGACGTCCGATCGATCCGAGGAGCGAATATCGATTCGGACCATTACCCTGTGGCAGCCAAGATACGCACCCGTCTTAATGTTGCAGCAAAGGTGCGATCTAATACAACACCGAAATTCGATGTCGAAAAGCTGCAAACACAACAGGTAGCCGAGGCCTACTCCGCTCAACTTACCCATTTGCTTGAAGAAATAACTTCTTGTCCCGATAATAGTATAGAAGCACAATGGCAAAGAATTGCCCACTCCCTACAAACTGCAGCAAAAGGAACAATTGGGTACCAAAAACCACCACCAAGAAATTCATGGTACGATCAGGAGTGTCGTAATGCTACTGATGTGAAAAACGCAGCGTATAGGGCAACCCTGCAGACAGTAGCAACACGTAACGTGATGGAGAATTATCGGGAGAAAAGGAGAGAGGAGTAAACGTGTTTTCAGAAAAAAAGAAGAAGGAACCAGGAAAACGTGAGCGTGAGCAAATCGAAATGTACAGGAGTCAGAATGAAGTCCGGAAATTTTACCAAAGAGTAAAACACCAAACGGAAGGCTTTGGTGCAGGCACATCCTCCTCCTGTAGAGATGAAGAAGGAAACCTGGTGACAGATACAGACAGCGTGTTGAGGATCTGGAAGGAGCATTTCGAAAAGCTTCTAGTATCAAATAGTGTCGATGAAGAAGATATCCCAGAACCAATAAGAGATGACGGTATAGAGTGTATAGCCAAGATGAGGTCATAAAAGCAATTAATCGGCTCAAGAACAACAAAGCAGCATGGACCGATGGATTACCAGCCGAACTATTCAAGACTGGTGGCCAGATGCTGGTCAGGAGCATGCACCAGCTGATCAGCACAATTTGGCTAGATGAATGCATGCCCAGTGATTGGAACCTCAGCATCCTGTGTCCCGTGCACACAAAAGGAGACAGGACGATATGTGCCAACTATAGAGGAATAAGTCTCCTTCCCATCGCATATAAAAAGTGCTATCAAGTGTGCTGTGTGAACGAATGAAGCCAATGGTCAATGACATCATCGGACCATACCAATGCGGCTTCAGACCTGGCAAATCCACCATTGACTAGTTTTTCACTCTGCGCCAAATCCTGGAAAAGACCCACGAAAAACACATCGACACATATCACCTATTTGTCGACTATAGAGTCGCATTCGAGGTGTTTAAAGCCATGTCTGCGTTCGGCATTCCTGCAAAATTAATACGGCTATGCAGGATAACTTTAAGTGGCACGAGGTCAGCAGTTAAAGTAGGAAAGGACCTATCGGAGCCCTTCAATACCGAACGAGGATTCAGACAAGGTGACAGTTTGTCGTGTGATCTTTTTAACATCCTGCTGGAAAAGGTCATACGAGACGCAAAGGTGAACAGAAATGGCACTCTGTATACCAAACAATACATGTTACTTGCCTACGCCGATGCCATCGATATAATGGGTCGAACATTGCGAGCGGTAACAGCCACATTTGAACAAATTAAAAAGGAGTCTGCCAAAGTGGGTCTGGCAGTAAACGGCGAGAAGACCAAGCTGATGGTATCAACGCGCAAGACGTCTAGTAGACTCGGTTCCACTGTGGAACTTGAGAACTATAGCATCGAGCAGCAACGTAGACAGGATTTCATTTCGGGGGGGCCCGGTAGTACAAAATGGAAAAATTCGCTGTTGCAAACATATATTTACTGTGAAAAAAATTCATTCCGCCCCCCTGCGTACGTCCCTGGCTTCGAGGTAGTTATAGCCTTTATATACCTTGGTACCGCCATAAATAAAACGAATGACATCAGTTTTGAAATTCGGAAAGGGATTGTGATGGCCAACAGGCCGCCTCCCGCCAGACCAAACTCACACTTTACAAGACGCTGATACTACCCGTGCTATTATATGAATCAAAAACATTGGTACTTGCGCAAGCAGATAAGACAGCTCTTGGGGTGTTTGAGAGAAAAATTTTCCGAAAGATCTACGGGATGATCTGCGTCGACGGTGAATATCGGCGTCGAATGAACCACGAGTTTTACAATTTATACGCAGACATCGACATAGTCAGTCGTATTGAGCTGCAGCGACTACGGTGGCTAGGCCATGTTGTGCGGATGAATGAAAATGCCCCAGCTGAAAAAGGCATATAAAAACGAGCCTACTGATGGTTCCCATAGATGGGGAAGGCCACGAATTAGATGGAAAGACCAAGTAGAAAACAACATCTTGGAACGTGGTCTTCCAAATTGTTGGACTTGCGCACAAGACCGACGCGCTTGGAAATCTTGTTTAAGCTCGGCTTATGGAGTAACCGTTCTGTAACAAGCCAGCTAAGTAAGTAAAGTTCTGGAAATTTAATATCAGTTGAGTTTCCTTCTCTTTATAAGTTTTCTGGCCTCTCATAGGAAAGTTACGATTTTTGGTACATATTTCTAATGAATATCAAGATCAATAGGATCTTGGGAAAAAAAATCCGCACAAAAATTTTTGGTAAACGATTTGACATAGCCCCCCCATACATTGGTACCGAACGACTATAACCATATTTCCAAAATTTTTGTTTTACGTATTTTTATGGTCATAGATATTAAAATAATAAATTTTATTTTATGTTAAAAACCCTCCTACACAAAATCCCAATGTCATTTTCAGTATTTTGAAAGGCCCTAACCCCATTCCCCAGCCTTAGTGTGTGACAGAATATCTCATTTGTATGCCTTGCTTTTATATAGTTTCCATATAAGGGTCCCGAGAGATTTTAGGTATTTTGAAGTCCCAAGAAGCAATTTCCTATCGAAAAGGATGTTATTTGTGAGTGTGGATTCTCAGAGGATAATTGACCTCCAATATAGATATGTTTTAAAATATCTCCAATATAAAGGTCCCAAGGATTCCGAGCCATGTGGAGTTTTAAAAAAATATTCGTTATAGATTACGAGCCTAATGGGACCTTGAAAAAATATTATTTACAGATGTTGACTCTATGAGATCCTGATAAAATAATATTTAAAGATGTCTGGCCCTTTTTCGGTATTTTGAAAGGCCCTAATTCCATTTCTCAGCCTTAGTGTGTGAAATTTGTAATTTCGGTATTTCAAAGCATAAAATCTCCTGACGAATTTGCCTATCACGAAGGATGTTATTTGTGAGTGTGGGTTATCAGAGGATAATTGACCTGCAATAGGGTATAAGTTTTAAAATATATCCAATATAAAGATCCCAAGGATTCCGAGGCATTAGGAGTTTAAAAAATATTCTTAACAGATTACGAGCCTAATGGGTCCTTAAAAATATATTCTTTTCCGATTTTGAGCTCTAAGATACATTGGAAAAATAATATTTAAAGATGTCGGGGCCCTTTTGCACCTTGAAAAATATGCTTTAAGGTTTCTTGGCTCTAAGGGACCTTGAACAAATATTATTCGACTCCTTTTGGAATTTCGAAAAAATATTCTGTAAGGAATCCGAAAGAATATCCTTCAAAGAATATTTTTAAAAGTTTCCGATCCTTATGGGATCTTCAAAAAATATTCTTACAGGATTTCGAGCCCTGAGGGATCTTAAAAAAATATTCTTTAATGATTTGGAGCTCTATGGAACCTTGAAAAAATAATATTTAAGAACTTCGAGCCCTATTGCACCTTGTTTTAAGGTTTCCGGCCCATAGGGGCCTTAAACAAATATTCTTTATATAATCGATGCCTTGTGGACTCTGGAAACAATATTCTTCACGGATTACGAACCATATGGGAACATAAAAAATATTATTGTTTGATTCCAGACCCTATGAGACGTTGAAATAATATTCTTAAGGAATTTCAAACACTAGACAGCTAAAAAATATATATTCTTACAGGATTCTGCGCCCTATGGATCTTGAAAAAAAAATATATTATTTAATGATTTCTAGCTCTATGAGACCTTGAAAAAACCAAAATATAAAAGGATTTCGTGATCGGACTTTAAAAAAAATATTCTTTACGCATTACAGGCCTTATGGAACCTTCAAAATATTCATAATGATTCCGAGCCATATGGGATCATGAAGAAATGCTTGGAGCCCTAGAGTCCTTGAAAAACTATTATTCAAGAATTTCCAATGCTAGGGACCTCAAGAATATTCTTACAGGTTTCCGAGCACTATAGAACCTTGAAAAAATATTATTTAAGAAGCCTAATGGCCTTAAGTATATATGCTTTATAGATTTCGAGTCCATTAAAATATATTTAAGAAATCCGAGCTTTATAGCACCTTGAAAAAATATTATTATAGGATTCCGCGACCTTTGGAACCTTAAAAAATTGTATTAGTAATTCCGAGCCCCATGAGACCTCAAAAAATATTCTTTAATAATTTCGAATCCTTAGAACCTTTAAAACCATTCTTTATATATTCCGAGCAAATGGGATCTTGAAAATATATTGAAGGATTCCGAGCCTTATAACACTTTAAAAAAAAATGTTATTTAAGGATTCCGCGATCTATTTGAAAAAAAAAAATTCATTAGTGATTTAGAGGCCTATGCGACTTAAAAATATTCTTTAATGATTCTGAACCCTATGGAATCTTAGAAAAATATTCCTTAAAGATTTTGAGTCTTATACGACTTTGAAAAAATATTTTTATGGAATCATTGAAGAGTTCTGCGACCTATGGGACCTTTAACAAATAATCATTAGTGATTCCGAGCCCTACCTTAAAAATATTCTTTAATGCTTCCAAACCCTATGAAACCTTTAAAAAAATATTCATTAAGAATTAATAGTCTTGAAAAATATTTTTCAAAAAATCCACGCCTTGTGGAGTCTTAAAAAAGTTCTTCAAAAAATCCACGCCTTGTGGAGTCTTAAAAAATATTTTACAAAAATTCAATTCAATTTATGATTTTTTATACCCTTCACCACACTGTGGTACAGGGTATTATGTCTTTGTGCATATGTTTGTAACAGGCAAAAGGAATCGAGATAGACCCATGGTTCCTTTTGAGAATATGCATAGAATCACTTTCTGAGGCGATTTACGCATGTCCGTCTGTCCATGTATTTTTGTGAACAATGTACAGGTCGCATTTATGATCCGATTTGGATGGAATTTGGCACAGTTCACTTATTTGGTCCAAGAACGAACCCTATTGAAATTGGAGAAAATCGGTTTAGATTTAGATATAGCTCCCATATATAGTTTCGTCTGATTTTATGTAAATGGTGCACCAAACTCCCAATATTTGTCCCATTTGGACAAAATTTTGCACAGAGTACTGAATTAGGTCCAGACTGATTCCTGAGAAGTTTTTTTTTTTAAATCGGCTCAGATTTAGATATAGTTTCGTCCGATTTTATGTAAATGATGCACCAAACTCCCATTCCATCTCAATGGTCCTCCAAAGATTCTATGTATGTTCTATCTACAGGATATTGGATATAGAAGGATATTAACAACTCGTGTATGTATCCAAGGTGGTGAAGGTCCCGTCCGACTTTTGAATTTTCCTTACTGGTTTTTCTCTGAAGATCTTTCACAAATCCAAATTTTATTTTACAGCTGAAACTCTAATTTTATTACACTTTAATATATTTCATATTTTCTGAATATTTTAATAACCCTTTCCAAAATTCTGATTATTTAACTTTAAAAAATTCCCCGTGAATTTCGAAGCAACCCTCTATGGGACGTTTGACATTGTTCTCATCGTAGGCAATGTAATGTATAACCAGTTTGTGCTGGCCATCCATTTTAACGGGAAATTCTATAATGGTGTCGACCTCAAAGGTGCGATGGCGAAGAACGTGCTAGAAGGAAATAAAAAAAAAAAAAATAGGATTACAATTATTTCAAAAATCCAACAACAAATTAAAAAACAAAAAATCTCCATTCAAACTTACCATATATACATTGAAGCATTTACGATCCTCCTCCAATATGTTCTTGGTCCATAGACGATAGTACAGATTTTTCTCATCATAAAATATGTCACAGAAATTATTGAAAAACATGGAGAAGGGAGTGGGTTGCCAAGCACCGCGTACATATTTTAACAGCTCTACACGGTTCTGAAATATTATTTTTTTATTTTTTAAATTGTTTGAACCAAAGAATACCATTTTACCTCAATCCGATCGGTCGGCTGAACTCCTTCCCAAAGACACTTCACCTCTCCAGAAATTGTAATACTGCCTTCATTGAATTGAAACTGCAAATTTGATGTATCGAATAGATCGTGGACTCCATGGACATTTTCCATATCGGCACATTCATCAAAAATTTCATCATTTTCGAATACAAATTCATATTTTGTACCAACTGCAGCTACCAAGGAAATGGAAACCAGAATCAATACCGCGGCCAATGTAATCCATAGGGAAGGAGACATTTTGAAACTATTCGAATTTTTGGATTGTGGATTATTATTTAAATAGGAAAAAATGTGTATAATTTATTTACGATTTGTTATTGTGTGGTTTCCCTATCAAATGCGAAATCATTTATTATTGCATATGAAAATTATTTGAAACGGAAATAGAATAAACATTTATTTAATTTTTCTCAAAACCCTATAATTTTAGATTTGTTATTTGTTTTAATTTTACAAGAATATTGCATGTTGAGGGGACAACTGTTAATTGTTGCTAAACATCGATTTGTCAAAACAAATATGTTTGAACTCATTGTGACCTTCGGAGATGGGAAGGTGAAAATACTTTTAAAATGTATTCTAAATATTGACTTATAGTACGTTTTCATTTAACTGGATTTAGTTAACCCAGTGGGTTTCAATTGTCAATTCCTTTGCATATATGTCAAATAAATCCTCATAAAGTAGGTTAACCCGGCAAAAAGTTCTAATGTATATGCCGTGAGAGAGAGAGAATGTAGAAGGGGTGGAAATAACAAATCGGTAAAATCATGGGAGGTCTAATGTATCGAAGACTTTCGGAAGGTTTTCTTGAAGACCCCTGTGCCCTGTACCTCATGAAAACGATATGGAATACCTATGTCATGATTTTTGTCTATAGAATGCAACTTGATGGGTCTTCCTTCCATAGAAGACTTCACCAAGAGCTATATGGAAGAGTAAGGAGTATTATATTCGTAGAAGACCTTTGGAATGGTATTATATTTATATAAGTTGTCTAGAGTCTCTTAAATGACCCTCTATATATCGACACAGAATAGGTGAAAGAGCCTTCCATATATACAAGTCCTATGAAAGAATCTTTAATCTATAGACAACGTTTTGAGGCAACTTTTATTTATAAAATACCTATGTTAATGTATTCTACTAGTATAGAAAACTTTTGAGGGATTTCATGAAGACTGATCAATATATTTATCTACATCTATAAACCTTCTGTGAAAAAGTCTATGGAAGGTTCTTCCATGTACAGAAGACCTTTTGAGGTGACTTTTATTTATAGAAGTCATACTTAAAGGTATTCTATAAAAATCTTTATGTGTTTAATAAAGCCTGAGAGAATATTTTATAACAATCTACACCTTAAGAAATAATTTTATGAAAACTCCACTTAAAACCAGTAAGGAAAGTAGTAAAGTCGGACGGGGCCGACTATATGATACCCTTCACCACTGTGGGTATATTAAACAGATGAATCCTAACAGACGTCGCATTATTGAAGAACCATTAACATGAAATTAAACATGTCATTCTGCAACCTATACTAAATTTTGGTCAGGTATAGAGTTGCTTCTTACGATGGGACAAAATAATGTAAATAAATTTAAAGCGAAATATCGAAATATAGGTTACACTTATTTCAGTATGGTTTTTGCATTCGGCCACATTTTGAGTTCTTTATTTACTTATAAATCCAAATTTACTTATAAATCCAAAATCGGACGAAAATATATATGGGAGCTATATCTAAATCTGAACCGATTTTCACGAAATTTAACACACATCGTTCTACACTTAGTTCAGTATGCTATGCGAAATTTCGTGCAAATCGAAGGATATATAGGGACATTGTTGCACCATTTACATAAAATCGGACGAAAATATATATGGGAGCTATATCTAAATCTGAACCGATTTTCACGAAATGTTACACACATCGTTCTAGACTTAATTCCGTACGCTATGCCAAATTTCGTGCAAATCTAACGATATATAGGGACTTTGGTACAATATTTACCTAAAATCGGACGAAAATATGTATGGGAGCTATATCTAAACCTGAACCGATTTTCAGGAAATTTAACACACATCATTCTGGACCTAATTCAGTACCCTATGCCAAATTTCGTGCAAATCGAAAGATATATAGCGACTTTGGTGCACCATTTACATGAAATTGGACGAAACTATATATGGGAGCTATATCTAAATCTGGACCGATTTTCTCGAAACTTGGCAGACATCACTCTAGGCTTAATTCAGTACGTTATGCCAAATTTCGTGCAAATCGAAAGATATATAGCGACTTTGGTGCACCATTTACATGTAATTGGACGAAACTATATATGGGAGCTATATCTAAATCTGGACCGAGTTTCTCGAAACTTAGCAGACATCACTCTAGGCTTAATTCAGTACGTTATGCCAAATTTCGTGCAAATCGAAAGATATATTGGGACTTTGGGGCACCATTTACATGAAATCGGACGAAACTATATATGGAAGCTATATCTAAATCTGGACCGATTTTCACGATACTTGGCAGACATAATTCTAGACCTAAATGATTAGGCTGTACCAAATTTCGTGCAAATCGAAAGATATATAGGGACTGTTTACATTAAATCGGTTAAATATATATTTGGGAGCTATATCTAAATCTGAACCGATTTTTCCCAATTTCAGTAGCGTTCGTCCTTGGGCCGAATAAGTGACCTATGCCAAATTTCATCCAACTCGGATCATAAATGCGACCTGTACTTTGTTCACAATTTAACATGCACAGACAGACAGACGGACGGACGGACATGCATAAATCGACTTAGAAAGTGATTCTATGCATATTCTCAAAAGGAACCATGTGTCTATCTCGTTTCCATTTGCCTGTTACAAACATATGCACAAAGACATAATACCCTGTACCACAGTGTGGTGAAGGGTATAAAAATATACAGAACAAAAATCCCCTCATCCCCATGTTTATAAAAACACCCGCTTAAAAAAAAATATTGAATATTACAGGTCATTAAAAATATGCCTGCAGACAAAAGACAACTCTATGCAAAATTTCAGCACTCTATCTCAATTCCTTTAGAAGATAGCGTGATTCAGATCATCATAGAATTTTACCCTGATCAAGAATATACTTGACGTGGTCTATTTTTCACATTTTTTTTCAAAGGCCACAAATAGGCGTGGGTTTTTTAATTTTTTTAAGGACCTCTAATAGGCGTGGACCGTTTAAATAATTTTTAATGACCACAAACAGGCGTTTACTTTTAAATATTTTATTCAAATACCACAAATAGACGTGGACTTTTTAAATATTTGTTTTCAAGGAATACAAATAGGCGTGGATTTTTTTAACACTTTTTTCAGAGCCCATGGAGACCGTGGATTTTTTTTTAATATTCTTTCAAGGATCACAAATAAGGACCATACAAATGAAATATATTTTTAAGCTCCATCGTGGATTTTTTAACATTTTTTACAGACACAAGTAGGCGTGGACTTCTTTAAATTTTTTTGACGGACCACAAATAGACGTGGAATCTTTTATTTTCTCAGGGACCAAACACAGAGATGGATATTTTAAAAATATTTTTTTTTCAGTGAACAGCCATAGCCTCTTTAAAATATTTGTTTGCAAGGACCAAACACAGGAATGGATTTTTATACCCTACACAACTATGTTAAAAAGGCCCAATAGCTTTGTGTGGCCCAAGAGTTTGTAACGACGTTTGTTTGTAACGTCGACTAGCTGAGTCGATCTATACATGCGTGTCCGAACGTCTTTAAATTCGGTACAAGCCACAGTTATGGATCAGTCGTCACGGATTTTTAAGAAGAGTTAGAATTCAAATGTAATTGTCATGGCCCAATAAACAGGTCGTATTTTTAGCGGAATGATTTCACCCGAATTGCCAAAATTTGAAATAATCGTGTGAAAATGTAAACTAAAAATTTTACTGTTTGAGGGATTTTCTACCAAAATGGCCCAATAAACAGGTCTTACACGACCTGTTTATTGGGCCGTGGTAGTTGTGTAGGGTGTTAAATAGTAGGCCACTAGATCCACTATACTGCTTCACTCACTGGATTTAATCATATTATTCATTAAAAATTTTTCCGATAAAGTCAGAATCTCACAACAATTCCCTACATGTTTAGTAAGCACATAGTTTGAAAGCCACTTCATCCAAAACGTTGGATGTGTGGTGTCACGACTATGTGTTTAGTCAATACCCAAACCACAATCATTCACAATAGCTAGCATTGCCACATTAAAAATTTTACTCCGGCTGAAGGGAAACAACAACAACAATAAACATTATTCTAACGATTGTGATTGGAATAATCCGTCGTCTATAATTCAAAGAAATGGATGGTTAAAATTTTGTATTTTTACCACAAAATGGTAAAAATTTGTCTTTATCCGTGAACGGACAATTTAATTGGAATTGACCTTTGCACAACCTAATTTTTATACCCTCCACCATAGTATGGAGGGTATATTAATTTTGTTTTTCCGTTTGTAACTCATCGAAATAATCACTTCCGACCATATAAAGTATATATATTCTTGATCAGCGTAAAATTCTAAGTCGATCTAAGCATGTCCGTCTGTCCGTCCGTCTGTCCGTCTGTTGTAATCACTCTAGCGTCTAAACGAGTTGAGATAGATCGCCAAAATTTTGCACAGAGTCGTCTTTTGTCTGCAGGCAGGTCAAGTTTGAAGATGGGATATATCGGTCCACGTTTAGGCATAGCTCCCATATAAGGGTACCTCAAAATGTTCGGTATTTTGGGGTTCTTGAGCGCGTTTTTCAACCGAATACGCTGAAATTTGCTACATTGGGTTCGTATTGGGTACTAAATGTCTCCACAAAAAATTATAAATACAGGTCCATATTTTGGGATAGCCCCCTTTTAAGGGTACCCCCAATTTTGCGGTATTTTGGGGGGTTTGATCGCATTTTTCGACCGAATTCGCTGAAAATCGGTATTTTGAGTTCTTATTGGGTAGCAAATCTCTGCACTAAAAATTATAAATATAGGTCAATTTTTTCGGGTAGCCCCCATATAAGGGTACCCCCCAATTATCGGTATTTTAGGGTTCTTGAGCGCGGTTTTCAACCGAATTCGCTGAAATTTGGTACATTGTGTTCTTATTGGGTACCAAATGTCCCCACTAAAAATTATAAATATAGGTCCACTTTTTCTTGTAGCCCCCATATAAGGGTACCTCCCAAAATCCAGTTTTTGAGGGGTTTTGACCGGATTTTTTCACCAAATTGTCTGTAATTTAGTACTGTGAGTTCTTATTGGGTAGTAAATCTCTCCACAAAAAATTATAAATATAGGTCCATTTTTTCGGGTAGCCCCCATATAAGGGTACCCGCAATTTTCGATATTTTGAGGTTCTTGAGCGCGTATTTCAACCGAATTCGTTGAAATTTGGTATTTTGTAGTTGTATATGGTAACAAATCTCCCCACCAAAAATTATTAATATTCACCCCTTTTTAGGGGTAGTCCCCATATAACCCCATTTTTTATATTAAAATAGTTATATGATTTGTTCCGTGTGTTGCGGTTGGGTAGTCGTTACGGGGAATAGCCAATTTTTACCCTACAAGGCTATTTAGCCATCTGTTGCAAGCATTCCGCCTTCTAAAGGTATTGTGATAAAAGAAACCTCAAACATGACCATAATGAAATATATCGGCAGACATTTAGGTATCTCTTCAATATAGTGATACTTCCTGAAGGAAAGAATTGAGATAAATAATTAAAATATTGGGTTCAAAATTGGTATATACCGGTCATTAATTAAGCATAGCCCTCATATAATGATATCCCCAAATATTCACCACTTTCCTACACTATGTAATCAATATTGGTCCCCCTTAGGCATACCCTTTGTAATCTAAATTACAGTAGTTTGAGGATTTTATACTCTACCATTCGTTATTTTATACTCTACCAGCCCACTTTTTGGATCTTACAGGATTTTAGGAAAAATCCCCATTAAAAATTGCTGAAGTTTGTATTTGGTGTACATAATGGTTTACATAAATCGGTTTGTAGAATATACCGATAATACCCCACTTGTTGGTATGTTCCCTATATTTTCATTCCATGTATCTGTCAGTATAACTATGGTGGAGGGTATCCAAAGTTCGGCCCGGCCGAACTTAACGCATTTTCACTTGTTTATTATATATTTATATAATATATTATTATAAAATATAATACTATAAATATATATTATAAAATAATCTGTTGAATTCCATCAGGCCACTCCTTCTAGTACTGGGGGAGAGTAAAAGTGTCAACATTTTGAAAATCTCATATGAAGTGAATGGAATAGATTAGATTATGTCCGATAGGACCCGTCGTTCTACTCCTTCTTGTGCCTCCCATATTGACATCGTAATATTTTGCCAAATCTACTCTAAATTCGAAGATGGGATCTATGGTGAACGTATTCCTTTTACACGACCAATAATAAATCCTGTGTATAATTTTGTAAACCTCCGTAAACCATAGACAGAGGATATGTTTTCGTCCTCCATTTTTACTACTTTTTATACCCTTCACTACACTGTGGTACAGGGTATTATGTCTTTGTGCATATGTTTGTAACAGGCAAAAGGAAACGAGATAGACACATGGTTCCTTTTGAGAATATGCATAGAATCACTTTCTGAGTCGATTTATGCATGTCCGTCCGTCCGTCCGTCTGTCTGTCTGTGCATGTTAAATTGTAAACAAAGTACAGGTCGCATTTATGATCCGAATTGGATGAAATTTGGCATAGGTCACTTATTCGGCCCAAGGACGAACCCTATTGAAATTGGGAAAAATCGGTTCAGATTTAGATATAGCTCCCATATATATATATTTAACCGATTTAATGTAAACAGTCCCTATATATCTTTCGATTTGCACGATATTTGGTACAGCCTAATCATTTAGGTCTAGAATTATGTCTGCCAAGTTTCGTGAAAATCGGTCCAGATTTAGATATAGCTTCCATATATAGTTTCGTCCGATTTCATGTAAATGGTGCACCAAAGTCCCTATATATCTTTCGATTTGCACGAAATTTGGCATAACGTACTGAATTAAGCCTAGAGAGATGTCTGCCAAGTTTCGAGAAAATCGGTCCAGATTTCTATATAGCTCCCATATATAGTTTCGTCCGATTTCATGTAAATGGTGCCCCAAAGTCGCAATATATCTTTCGATTTGCACGAAATTTGGCATAACGTACTGAATTAAGCCTAGAGTGATGTCTGCCAAGTTTCGAGAAAATCGGTCCAGATTTAGATATAGCTCCCATATATAGTTTCGTCCAATTTCATGTAAATGGTGCACCAAAGTCGCTATATATCTTTCGATTTGCACGAAATTTGGCATAACGTACTGAATTAGGTCCAGAATGATGTGTGTTAAATTTCCTGAAAATCGGTTCAGGTTTAGATATAGCTCCCATACATATTTTCGTCCGATTTTAGGTAAATATTGCACCAAAGTCCCTATATATCGTTAGATTTGCACGAAATTTGGCATAGCGTACGGAATTAAGTCTAGAACGATGTGTGTAACATTTCGTGAAAATCGGTTCAGATTTAGATATAGCTCCCATATATATTTTCGTCCGATTTTAGGTAAATAGTGCATCAATGTCCCTATATATCCTTCGATTTGCACGAAATTTGGGATAGCGTACTGAATTATGTCTGGAACGATGTGTGTTAAATTTCGTGAAAATAGGTTCAGATTTAGATATAGCTCCCATATATATTTTCGTCCGATTTTATGTAAATGGTGCAACAATGTCCCTATATATCCTTCGATTTGCACGAAATTTCGCATAGCATACTGAACTAAGTCTAGAACGATGTGTGTTAAATTTCGTGAAAATCGGTTCAGATTTAGATATAGCTCCCATATATATTTTCGTCCGATTTTGGATTTATAAGTTAATTTGGATTTATAAGTAAATAAAGAACTCAAAATGTGGCCGAATGCAAAAACCATACTGAAATAAGTGTAACCTATATTTCGATATTTCGCTTTAAATTTATTTACATTATTTTGTCCCATCGTAAGAAGCAACTCTATACCTGACCAAAATTTAGTATAGGTTGCAGAATGACATGTTTAATTTCATGTTAATGGTTCTTCAATAATGCGACGTCTGTTAGGATTCATCTGTTTAATATACCCACAGTGGTGAAGGGTATCATATAGTCGGCCCCGTCCGACTTTACTACTTTCCTTACTGGTTTAATAAATATTTTTGTAGAGAAACGAAGGAAAAATTAAAACAATTATTTTTTTTTTTCAAAAACTCAATTATGATTTATTTATTTTTGTTTTAATAATTTATTGTAATAATAGTTCCTAAAAGACTATATTTTTATTATTGACACTACTACTTAATCAATTTATATTAATTTTTTTATTATGGATATGCAATTAATAACCCAGTAAACATTGCAAGGAACAATATTAATGTAGCATATAATTGAAATCGATATCATAAAAAATTGCCATTTAATATGACACTTTTTTTGTATTAATAAATTTGTGTTAAAAAGTTACAAACAATTCCAAAGAAGACAAATAGTTGGTGTTATGGATCACTCCTTTCAAAAGAAAAAATATTCCTGTTAAAATCGACGACTTAATTTAAAAAAATCTACGCCTTAATAGGGCCTTACAAATGATTATTGAGTCAATCCAAGTCTTAATTGGACCTTCAAAAATAATTATTTAAAACCAGTAAGGAAAGTAGTAAAGTCGGACGGGGCCGACTATATGATACCCTTCACCACTATGGGTATATTAAACAGGACTATTAACATGAAATTGGATGAAATAAAATATGTGATATTTATCTAAATGTGAATCTACCTATATATCCATAAGTTATATAAATCGACTTCAATCAAATATAAATAGGTTATCTGTTGGGCTATGTCTGTACTTCTAGAAAACGCAACTACGTAATTCTATGCTCAATTTTGTACGTTGTGCAAAATTTGATGTCAACCTGACTAGCATGAAGAGTTTGATGTCCAATTTACTTAAAATCGGGCGAAAATATATATGGAAGCTCTATCCAAATATATCGAAGGATATATAGGGACTTTGGTGCACCATTTACATGAAATCGGACGAAACTATATCTGAATCTGGGCCGATTTTCTCGTTATGTACGTTATGCCAAATTTCCTGCAAATCGAAAGATATATAGGGACTTTGGGGCACCATTAACATGAAATCGGACGAAACTATATATGGGAGCTATATCTAAATCTGGACCGATTTTCGCGAAACTGGGCAGACATCATTCTAGCCTCAATTCAGTACGTTATGCCAAATTTCATGCAAATCGAAAGATATATAAGGACTTTGGTACACCATTTACCTAAATCGGAGGAAGATATATACGGGAGCTATATCTAAATCTGAACCGATTTTCCCGAAACTTTGCACACATCATTCTAGACTTAATTCAGTGCGCTATGCCAAATTTCGTGCAAATCGAAAGATATATAGGGACTTTGGTACGCCATTTACCAAAAATCGGCCGAAACTATATATGGGAGCTATATCTAAATCTGAACCGATTTTCACGAAACTTGGCACACATCTTTCGTGGCTCAATTCAGTACGCTATGCCAAATTTCCTGCAAATCGAAAGATATATAGGGACTTTGGGGCACCATTAACATGAAATCGGACGAAACTATATATGGGAGCTATATCTAAATCTGGACCGATTTTCGCGAAACTGGGCAGACATCATTCTAGCCTCAATTCAGTACGTTATGCCAAATTTCATGCAAATCGAAAGATATATAAGGACTTTGGTACACCATTTACCTAAATCGGAGGAAGATATATACGGGAGCTATATCTAAATCTGAACCGATTTTCCCGAAACTTTGCACACATCATTCTAGACTTAATTCAGTGCGCTATGCCAAATTTCGTGCAAATCGAAAGATATATAGGGACTTTGGTACGCCATTTACCAAAAATCGGCCGAAACTATATATGGGAGCTATATCTAAATCTGAACCGATTTTCACGAAACTTGGCACACATCTTTCGTGGCTCAATTCAGTACGCTATGCCAAATTTCGTGCAAATCGAAAGATTTTCAGGGTCTAAAGTCCGTAAATCGGGCGAAACTATATATGGGAGCTATATATAAATCTGAACCGATTTTCACGAAACTTGACACACATCTTTCGTGGCTCAATTCAGTACGCTATGCCAAATTTCGTGCAAATCGAAAGATTTTCAGGGTCTAAAGTCCGTAAATCGGGCAAAAATATATATGGGAGCTATATCTAAATCTGAACCGATTTTTCCCAATTTCAATAGGGTTCGTCCTTGGGCCAAACAAATGAGCTGTGCCAAATTTTTGTTTACAATTTAACATGGACAGACGGACAGACGGACGGGCATGCATAAATCGATTCAGAAAGTGATTCTATGCATATTCTCAAAAGGAACCATGGGTCTATCTCGATTATTTTTGCCTGTTACAAACATATGCACAAAGACATAATACCCTGTACCACAGTGTGGTGAAGGGTATAAAAATTTTATTGATAACGATAAACCAATTTTGTAACCCAGAAAATGGTATAAAAGAGCAAAGGAAATTCAAGAAGTCGCTCAAACACGATACATTGTATCCATCTGATAAGATTGCTCAGAGTAAGAATAACTCACCTAAATCAACTCATTCCGCAATCTCCATTCTAACACGATACATCGTATCCATCTGAAAAGGTTGCGCAGAGTAGTAATAAAGTCGGTTTTTAAAAATAACGTAATCCTGGTTTCTTAATTTATGAATCGCTACAAATTGCGAAGCAAGCCCGTTTTGCAGTCCAACAAAGCCAAGGTTCCATTGACGCCCTATGTTCATAAAAATATGAACATGATATTTGGTTGTATTAGTTTAGGATGTTTTAAACCATGCACGGGCAGAGCGTAAAAAAATCTGTTCTCACGCACTTGTCTTTGTCTTTGTGTGTGTGTGTCAATGGTTTTTAAATTGGTTCAGTTGAATGTGTATGAGAGAATAGTGATATTTATTCTCGCGAGAGTGAACGCGTGCGGTGGTTCGCCCGACTGTGTTTTAAACATTTACATATACCGTAAATAATATATAAACAGTCCCAAAATCTATTTGTGTGTGCATGTATGCACATAAGGGATGATAACACTTCATACACATGCGCGCAGCGGGTCAGTAAAATAGAGATCACTACATTGTGGTTTTATGAGTGTGTGAGCTGACAACGAAGAAATAATAGCAGCCCATACACAAAGATGTTGGTGTGCCCATTTGGGTAATGTAAACAAATGAGCACAATTGTTATCTCTTATGTGTATTAGGCTAAGTCAGATTAGGTTAGGAATAATTTTAACTAATAAAATCAGAATTGAAATGACATTCGACCTTACTAGTCCTTTGTATTTTCCTTTCTCCCGCTATTTACACCCTACGTGGAGCCTGCTTCATTGACAGCCAACGAGAGGTCTTTTCCATTGGCGCACAACGAAAGACCTGCTTCATTGAATCCCAAAGAGGACTCTTCTTTATTGGCGCCCAACGTGGGGCAAGCCTCATTGAAACCCAGAGTGCTTTCTTTAAAGCCTTAATTGGGCCTTTAAAAATTAATTATTTAAAAAATTCACGCTTAAGAATTATTCTTTTGAAAATCCATCGCCTAAATAATAAATAAATGATTTTTTTTAAATCATTTCTTTATTATTTTGTATTTTGATGTGATCCCTGACAAACTGACGTGTGTCATTCTAGACTCAATTTAGTAGGCTATGCAAAATTTCGTGCAAATCGAAAGATATATAGGGACTTTGGTGACCCATTTACATAAAATCGGACGAAACTATATATGGCAGCTATATCTAAATCTGAACCGATTTTCTTCAATTTCAATAGGGTTCGTTCTTGGACCAAATAAGTGAGCTGTGCCAAATTTCATCCAAATCGGATCATATATTTGACTTGTACTTTGTTTACAATTTAACATGGACAGACGGACAGACGGACGGACATGCATAAATCGACTCAGAAAGTGATTCCTATGATATGCACAAAGACATAATACCCTGTACCACAGTGTGGTGAAGGGTATAAAAATATTCCTCTTAAAATCTACGACTTTGTATTTTCCTTTCTCCCGCTATTTACACCCTACGTGGAGCCTGCTTCATTGGCAGCCAACGAGAGGTCTTTTCCATTGGCGCACAACGAAAGACTTGCTTCATTGAATGCCAAAGAGGACTCTTCTTTATTGGCGCCCAACGTGGGGCAAGCCTCATTGAAACCCAAGGAGCTTTCTTTAAAGCCTTAATTGGGCCTTTAAAAATTAATTATTTAAAAAATCCACACTTAAGAATTATTCTTTTGAAAAACCATCGCCTAAATAATAAATAATTGATTTTTTGAAATCATTTTTTTATTATTTTGTATTTTGATGTGACACTAACTAACACTAACACTAAATGTTCGGTAGGTTATTTCAAATCTGAATGAATAAATGAAGAATGGAATCGAATGAAGAAATCTGGAATGAATGAAGAATTATTATCACGAGGAAAGATTTGGATTTTTTCAGCATAAAAAGTTCCACAGAGCGTATTATTGTTTTCATAATTCATACGTCATCAATTTCTGAATTGGTCTGACCTTTTTTTTCTCCAAAGAAAAAAATAGTTAATTTAAGGAATAAGAAACCATTCCAGATCCATTAAAACATTCTCTACTAGTCTAAGGATTTTTTAAGGAAAATACACCTCAGCTGGCCCAAAGATTTTTTCTATATAGAAAAATACGCCTTAACTGGGTTGTCCTATTGAGTTCTTACTTTCTATTGAGTTCGGTTAAGTTTTTTTTCTGAGAATTTTGTTTCTATACACAAAAGATCTTATTATTATCATTAGGTTTTGGTTAGATTTATTAATGATGACCCACAGAGCGTATTATTGCTGTTATAATTCATACGTCGTAGATATCTCAGATGTCCTTCTGGATATTTATACCCTTCACCACACTGTGGTACAGGGTATTATGTCTTTGTGTTGATGTTAAATTGTAAGCAAAGTACAGGTCACATTTATAATCCGATTTGGCTGAAATTTGGCACAGCTCATTTATTTGGCCCAAGGACGAACCCTATTGAAATTGGGAAAAATCGGTTCAGATTTAGATATAGCTCCCATATATATTTTTGTCCGATTTATGGACTTTAGTCCCTGAAAATCATTCGATTTGCACGAATTTCGGTACAGCGTACTGAATTAAGTCTAAAATGATGTGTGCCAAGTTTCGAGAAAATCGGATCAGATTTAGATATAGCTCCCATATATAGTTTCGTCCGATTTATGGTAAATGTGGCATCAAAGTCCCTCTATATCTTTCGTTTTGCATGAAATTTGGCACAGAGTTCTGAATTAGGTCCAGAATGATGTGCCCCAAGTTTCGAGAAAATCGGTTCAGATTTAGATATAGCTCCCATATATAGTTTCGACCGATTTAAGGTAAATGGAGCACCAAAGTCTCTGAAAATCTTTCGATTTGCACAAATTTTGGCATAGCGTACTAGATTAAGTCTAGAATGATGTGTGCCAAGTTTCGAGAAAGTCGGTTCAGATTTAGATATAGCTCCCATATATAGTTTTGTCCGATTTAAGGTAAATGGGGCACCAATGTCCCTCTATATGTTTCGATTTGCATGAAATTTGGCACAGTGTACTGAATTAGGTCCAGAATAATGTGTGCCAAGTTTCGAGAAAATCGGTTAAGATTTAGATATAGCTCCCATATATAGTTTCGTCCGATTTAAGGTAAATGGGGCACCAAAGTCCCTATATGTCATTCGATTTGCATGAAATTTGGCACAGAGTACTGAATTAGGTCCAGAATGATGTGTGCCAAGTTTCGAGAAAATCGGTTTAGATTTAGATATAGCTCCCATATATAGTTTCGTCCGATTTAAGGTAAATGGGGCACCAAAGTCCCTCTATACCTTTCGATTTGCATGAAATTTGGCACAGCGTACTGAATTAAGTCTAGAATGATGTAGATATAGTTCCCATATATAATTTCGTCCGATTTAATGTAAATGGTTTACCAAAGTCTCTATATATCTTTCGATTTGCACGAAATTTGGCATTGCGTAATGAATTAATGAATGTATGTTAAGTTTCTTGAAAGTCGGTCCAGATTTAGATATAGCTCCCATATATATTTTCGTCCGATTTAATGTAAACGGTGTCGTCCGTTTTTACAAATATATATATATATATATATATACGCTTATAATTGATTTTCATAATTTTGTCCCTGGTCCTTTAAAAATTCGACGTCTTTTAGGTTTCATCTGTTTGATATACCGAAAGTGGTGAAGGGTATCATATAGTCGGCCCCGTCCGACTTTACTGCTTTCCTTACTGGTTTTCTATTCCAAAAAGCACTCCAGCTGTGCTGAGGATTTTTTTTATAAAGAAAATATCCTTCATGTGCGTAGGAGATTTTTTCTATATAGGAGTTGAGCTTGATTTGGTTTTGCAAAGATTGGTTCAAAACGTTGTTAGTAAGTGAGGATATTTTTCTCAAAAACTTCAGTCGTCACTAACTTTGGAATATTTTTTTTTAGGAAAAATTCGGTTTTCAGTAAATAATTCCAATTCTATTGATTTGTTTTTCATCCCTCCACTGTTTACTGGATTATTGCTTTACATAAATCCATTCACACATTTTATTTTTGTATTTCCATAATATAAAATTATTAAATCTTTTCTGTGTTCTCACTTGTTTTACTTCTTTTTTCTTTTTGTAGTTTTAATTTAGATTTATGTCTATATCAATGTTTAATCATAACACATATTTTATAGTAATAGTCTTTTTGCTGTTATATTTTTTGTTAAATAGTTTATTACACTTAATTTTTATTGTAATGTGTAATATTGTACACACGTCTATGGATATATTAATATCTATATATATTTTATACAGTGATATGCTGTGAAATGAGGAGATTATAGTAATTCCATTAGTATTTTGCAAAGTTTTCATTTAATACATACGATATATAAATGAATTTATATGCAAGTATGTATGTAGGTATTTACAGATAGTTATGCTTAATTAATTTATTTGATTCATGTTGTTTTTTTGTACAAAAATTTATTTACATATTGTATTGATTAGTAATATATACAAAATATTGATTTGAATGTATTGGGGGAAAATATGGTGTGAAATTGGAATGGGTTGATTTTTTTAAGTTCCACAATGGCTGTAATTTTAAATCCAGGGTTACGATTTTCTTTTCACAAAGTCTTCCATTTTTTTATTTTTACAAATTGAAACTTTTAGTGGTAAAGGATTTTCAAATTCCAGCCCGCCCAATTTAACACCATTTTTAGGTATTTAATTTATTTTATAACACATTTTTATGTATGTTGGGATGTATTTATGTAAATATATATTACAGGAAGGCACATTTTTATTATGTATATATTATAATATTTTATTTCTAACGGGTTTCAATAAGTAAACGTTATATTGCTGTTGGAATAAATATTTTAAATATACATATTTAAAAAAAAGATTACAAATACAAATTGAAATTGAATAAAAAACAGTGTATTACTAATTTAAATAAATTAAGAGATGTTGTTCTTTCACAAAAAATAAATAAATAAAATAAAAATAAATAAATAAAATATTCGAATTTATTCAATGTGTACCTGGGAGCGTATTATAGCTGTCATAACTTATACGCCTTCAAACAAAAACTCGCATAGTAAAAACATATATGGGCAATATTGCCAATTTTTCAATATTCCATTTTCAAAAAATCAGCTTTTTTGTTTTTGTGGCACATCAATGATTTTTGGTATACATATAGAGAAAAATGTCCCGACTCCGAAACCATTCGCGATCAAATTTTTGGTTGATGCGCGCAAAAGTTATCGAGGTTTTAATTTTGAGCATAAGAAAAAAATCTTAAAATTACGCCGTTTATTATATTGACCAAAAACGTTGATATATATCTTCCTCCGTAAAATAAGAATATGCATATTTTATAATAATCACGATAAAGTTGCACATATTCGCGAAATATGAGAAAAATAAAAAAATATAGCACATTACATCAATATTTTCATTATATTAATGACATACACACACCTAAAAAATAATTTAACCAGTGAGCGGAGCAGTATAGTCGGACGGGGCCGACCATACGATACCCTACACAACTACCACGAACTCTAACTTTCTGAGGATGTTTATTACGAGTCTGAGTAATATTTCGTGATATTTGCCCCCTCTTGCGCGATTAGAGGTCAACAACACCTCTTCCTTACTTTTTCGAATATTCAGTACAGTCATTCTAATTACTTGTCCAGATTATCTTCACGGTGGGTTGTGTTGTGATTTTCGGATTATACTCGACTCGAAAACACACAAAAAAATTAAGTTTTCGGTCCATTTCATCCCAAAATTTTAATCTGATCATCACCGAAAATTGTAGGCGTTGTTCTTGACCTTAACTGGAACTTCATGAAAAATGTTAAAGCCATCAGCGCGATATTTCTCCCTCTAATGTGGTAATGGATTACTAAATAATATCTGAATACCTAAGCGAGTAGATACATCACTATATTTGGTATCAATTTAAAGGCCAACCACTCCTCTTGGATATACTATCAACTCCTCGGGCCTACATCCTCCAGGAGTAAATATATATGCCATAGAATACAAATTTTGTCATTTTTCACACAAAAGTCAGGGTCCATTTGACCCGCTAAATATTGACCGATCTTTATCAAAACATGCATGCTTATTCTCTGGCCCGATCCCCTTCTCCATACAAAAATTCGCGGTGTTTGGGCCATAATTGCGGCCTCTGGAGCGACCAGAAAAACCGACAAAAATAAAGTTTTTGGTCCATTTCATCCCCTAAATATTAATCGATCTTTTCCAAAAACAATAGGGGTCTTCATTGGCCAGAACCCATCCTACATGCAAAATTTCGTGAAGATTGGTCCATAACTGTGGCCTGTATCGTGTTTACAAATTTTAATGGACAGACGGACGGACGGACGGACACACATGTCTAGATCGACTCAGCTAGTCGAGATATGACGATCGGTATACTTAAAGGTGGGTCTAGGACCAATATTTCGCGGCGTTACAAACATTTGGGGCTGCACAAAGCTATAATACCCTGACAACATAGTTGTGTAGGGTATAATAGATGGATTTTCACGAAGAAGATTTTATATCATCCGAAACGTAAAAACCCTTATTGATCGCGGGTACCCATATCATTCAGTTGACAGATCTAAAAATTTGGACCGAAAAATAGGTTTTTTAGAATTTGGATCGCACAAAATTCTCACCTTCGGATGAGTATTACTCTGAAGCTGTGCATACTACATACACAAAATACATATCAAATGACGCAGATTCGCGACTACAATAATCTTATAATCGATTTTTAGAAATTCCTGTTTGCGTATTAAAGCTAGAATTAAAATTAAAAAAAAACACACTCAAAATCGAGCTTCAAAATGTCAGCATCATTTAAAGGTAGATGCAGTGAAAATTTTGAAAAATGATACATAAGGGGCGTAGTCCCCATTTTGTTGGCTTCTAGTTTTATTTTGACACGAAGACCGTGCAATGAGTGGCTTAGTCACAAATCGATAGAGAACATAAAAAAACTGGTTCGCCTCAACGTGTTTTTACACATTTTTTTACATTAAAGTAGACACAGCTTCCACCAAAATAAAGTTTAGAGGTCAATATCATGAGCCTGTTTGCAACGACAGATCAATTAACCCAAAACTATTCACTTTTTTTCATATACTTAAGTAATTCCCGAGTTATAAAGGGGTGAACCTCCGCTTCAGCTATGTTAAAAAATTGGCAATATTGCCCATATACAGATGACTTTTTCAACCCCCATTGATTGGTGAAATTTTTCTATAGAAAAATAGTTCTTATTTAATGATTAGTTCTTTTCAATACAATACAAATCATTAGCCTTCAAATACAGAGAAATGTTTTTCAATAAAAAATTAGCCCTCAGCGACCAAGATTTGTTTCTATCGGACAATAAAATAAGTCCTGTTTAAAAAATCATATTCCATTGATTTGCTGTGACCATTCACAATTCCTAAGTCCAACTGAGATAAGCATCTCAGTTGGACTTAGGAATTGTTTCCTATCGAGAAAAACACCTAGTTTGGGCTGAGGATCTATATACGAAAAATTATACTATCTGCTCTGATGAATTTTTACCGCTAAGAAGTACTTGCCTTAAAGAGAGGGACGCTGAGGGAGTTATTTCACAGCTAGGTCGAGGTTTTATATATAAAAACTAATAAATACTTGGTGTCCCAGAGAGCGTATTACTGCTGCCATTACCCATGCGACATAGGTATATGAGCCGGGCTGAGGATTTTTTTCTATATAAAAACACCATAAATCATAAAAAAATCTAAACAGGGACGTATTATTGCTTTCATAACCCTGTGGGAAGGTCATTTTTGTCGTTGAAAAAACAGCTAATGAATTTTTTGACGGCGACCTCAGAGCGTATTATTTCATTCGCAATTCATACGCCGTGGTTTTCTAATATTATAACTCGTATGAGCGTATTATTAATATTATAACTCATACGCCAAATGTTTGTCGGCCGGAGTAACAAGTTTTTCTCTAGGAAAAACACTAAAATAAAACTGATTAACTTCATTTAAGGGAACCCCCCCCCATTCTCAATTTTTTATTTTTAAGATTTTAAATGGGCTGGTAAATGAAAACAAAGGCTTGTTAAGGTTTGTAACTTGGCACATATATATTTGAAGATTTAAAAAGGAAGAAAAAGAATTTACCAAAATTTGTTGTTGTTGTTTTTTGGGTTCAAAGAAAAGTCCATATTTTCGATGGCGGGCATGATAACACCTCACTGGAATATCGGAATCCGAAAATTCAAACTGTGTTAGAAAGAGGACATGTCTGGCTCTCGTATGAACTAGGATTACTGACTTCGCACAACAATTAAAAACATGACGGAGCTTTGAAATTTTTTTTTTGGAAAATCGCCTATTCTTTACCACAAACTAAGTTAAAAAATAAGGAAGATCTTCACCGATTGGCTTTATCCTAGTTCATACGAGAGCTACACACTCCCAGAGAAACGTGTCAAAATTTGAAACCGATTGGATTATTAGTTTTTGAGTTATCGTGCCCACCATTCGTTTTGAGAAAAACGCGTTCGAAGTTTGAGAAGCCCTTTAGCCGTCACTTGATGCTGACAAAATAAATCGGCTATATCTTCAAGAGTTCTTGAGATTTTCACTTGAAATTTTGTAGGAACATTCTAGAATTAGAGTAGATTCGAATTACATCAAACAAATTTTGACACCGAGAATGGGTGGGGTGGGGGGGGGGGGTTTCCCCTTAAGTCCTTCTAATTCTGCAGAAAACCCAGGACAGAGGATTTATATGAGAAATAGTACACAAATATAAAATTGCTGCTATAACTCATACTCTATAGGTTTCCCAAGGCTGAGGATTTTTTTTTTCGGATAACGACCTATAGAGAGTATTATTGATATCATAACTCATACGCCATAGGTTTCTGAGCCGGGATCACATGTTTTTCTCACGAAAAACGCCAAAGTTGTGGTGGAGGATTTTTTCTATAGAAAACCAACTGAGAAAATAGGTTGTGGATTTTATTAAGAAAAAAAAACGCAGTTCAGCTTTGCTAAGGTTGGCGAAGGAAATTTTTCAGAGGCGATTTCTGAAAATGGCAAACAATTAAAAAATGAAGATATTTCAAATAGAGCGCATTGTTGCTGGGATAACTCATACGCCATTGGTTTCCTAGCCGGGCTGTAGAAAATAGCAACAGCAAAACCTGGGCTGAAGTTGACAAGGTTTTGTTTTTTTTCTGTATTGAAAAAGTGCACCTCAACTGGCCTGAAGTTATTTTCTATATAGGAAAATTCAACACTCATCTTGGGCTGGGGTTACCTTTATTCGGCTGAGAAACTCTTGTTTCGAGAAAAAATTCAAATTTTTTCTGAGTCACCAAAATTTTTCTATTTAAAAAACGCAGTTTAGTTCTGCTAATATTCGCAAAGGAATTTTTTCGTGAGGCCACTTTTTCTGCTGAAAAGAACACTTCAACTGGTCTGAGATTTATATACTGGTCTGAGGATTAAAAACATTAAGAAATGTGTTCACTAATATCCCACAGAGCGTATTATTGCTGTCATAACTCATACGCCATTGATTTCTTAGCCGCGCTGGGAGTTATTCTGTAGAAAATAGCGACATCCGAACCATGGGGGTTCGGAAGTCGCACACTTCAACTGGCCTGAAGTTTTTTTCTATATATGAAAATTTCACATAGCTGTGTTGAGAAATTTTCTTCCATCAACAAATGCACCTCATCTGGGCTAAGATATTTATACCCTTCACCACACTGTGGTACAGGGTATTATGTCTTTGTGCATATGTTTGTAACAGGCAAAAATAATCGAGATAGACCCATGGTTCCTTTTGAGAATATGCATAGAATCACTTTCTGAGTCGATTTATGCATGTCCGTCCGTCCGTCTGTCCGTCTGTAGATGTTAAATTGTAAACAAAGTACAGGTCGCATTTATGATCCGAATTGGATGAAATTTGGCACAGCTCATTTGTTTGGCCCAAGGACGAACCCTATTGAAATTGGGAAAAATCGGTTCAGATTTAGATATAGCTCCCATATATATTTTCGTCCGATTTAATGTAAACGGTCCCTATATATCTTTCGATTTGCACGAAAATTTGCACAGCGTAATGAATAAGGTCTAGAATGATGTATGCCAAGTTTCGTGAAAATCGGTTCAGATTTAGATATAGCTCCCTTATATATCTTCGTCCGATTTAAGGTAAATTGTGTACCAAAGCCCCTATATATCTTTCGATTTGCACGAAATTTGGCACAGCGTAATGAATAAGGTCTAGAATGATGTATGCCAAGTTTCGTGAAAATCGGTTCAGATTTAGATATAGCTCCCATATATATCTTCGTCCGATTTAAGGTAATTGTTGTACCAAAGTCCCTATATATCTTTCGATTTGCACGAAATTTGGCATAGCGTAATGAATAAGGTCTAGAATGATGTATGCCAAGTTTCGTGAAAATCGGTTCAGATTTAGATATAGCTCCCATATATATCTTCGTCCGATTTAAGGTAAATTGTGTACCAAAGCCCCTATATATCTTTCGATTTGCACGAAATTTGGCACAGCGTAATGAATAAGGACTAGAATGATGTATGCCAAGTTTCGTGAAAATCGGTTCAGATTTAGATATAGCTCCCATATATATCTTCGTCCGATTTAAGGTAATTGGTGTACCAAAGTCCCTATATATCTTTCGATTTGCACGAAATTTGGCATAGCGTAATGAATGAGGTCTAGAATGATGTATGCTAAGTTTCGTGAAAATCGGTTCAGATTCAGATATAGCTTCCATATATATTTTCGTCCAATTTAAGGTAAATTGTGTACAAAAGTCCCTATATATCTTTCGATTTGCACGAAATTTGGCATAGCGTACTAAATTAAGTTTAGAATGATGTGTGCAAAGTTTCGTACAAATTTAGATTTAGCTCCCATATATAGCTTCGCCCGATTTTAGGTAAATAGTCCACTAAAGTCCCTGGAAATCTTTTGGTATAGCGTACTGAGTTAAGTCTAGAATGATGTGTGCAAAGTTTCGTGACAATCGGTCCAGATTTAGATATAGCTTCCATATATATTTTCATCCGATTTAAGGTAATTGGTGTACCAAAGACCCTATATATCTTTCATGAAAATCGGTTCAGATTTAGATATAGCTCCCATATATATTTTCGCCCGATTGTAGGTAATTGGTGCACCAAAGTCCCTGGAAATCTTTTCATTGACACGAATTTTGGCATAGCGTACTGAATTAAGTCCAGAATGATGTTGCAAAGTTTCGTGAAAATCGGTTCAGATTTAGATATAGCTCCCATATATATTTTCGTCCGATGTTATGTAATTGGTGCACCAAAGTCCCTATATATCTTTCGATTTGCACGAATTTTGGTATAGGGTACGTTGGTCAGCTAAGTACTTCGCGTTGTTACAAGAGACATTTGGGTTTGAAAGGTTTTTTGTATAGAAGCAATAGCTTCTGGGGAGAATATCCCAACAAAAAACTAAGGGAACTGATGAGGATCAGTGGCGTGATCCGAAACTATGGCCTTCCCTGCCTTACCCCTCGGCAATCAATGCCATACATTCCCCACTAATAAATAGTTCTTTTTTATAAAAACAAAATACAAATGGTATCCCAAATAAAACGCCAACACTACTGAAGTACTGAATTAAGTCTAAAATGATGTTGCTAAGCTGGATACATATGTAGAATATACCCAAAGTGGTGAAGGGTATCATATAGTCGGCCCAGCCCGACTTTACTACTTTCCTTACTAGTTTTTTTTTTTAACAAAATTTCTTTACTCCACTCTTGGCGCTAAAAATATTGAATTTTCTTCTAAGCTGCTTCCATTTCTAAAGAAAAAGCTGTGATATATTAAATTTATTGATAACATCCCATAGAGCGTATTATTGCTGTCATAACTTATACGTCGTTGGAACCAGCACAATGTGAAAATCGCACAAAAGGCTCATGTCAATTGGTGCAGATAAATTAATACTATAGTGGTACTTGAAAAGTCATTTATAAAACAATCACAGATGTTGAATTATATGTGAATTGAAATGACAAGATCGTAATTATTTCATTAAAATACATTCGATATTGCATGAATAAACTCGAACAATAAGGTTTGTGACGATTGATGCTGAGAAAATTGTGCAGATCATTTTTGATTTAAAATATTCCCAAAATAAAATATATATATATATATATATATCTTCATATATATATAACAAAAAATACATATTTGACGAAAATTAAATAAATTTTATTGATGAAGTACCACGGAGCGTATTACTGCTGTCACTACTTATACGCCACAATACACGCGTATGATAATTTTCATAAAGCAATGATTAATTTTGAACCAAAAATCGGATAATAAATAAATAAAAACAAATGAAATTTAAACAAAATTAATATTTTTATTGAAAGTTTTTCTTTAAAGCGATTTTTAATCAGGATATGTAATTTAAAGCTAAATTTGGGGGAGTTTATAATTTTATATATATTTTTTCTGTAATTTGTTTTTTTTAACTAAATAAAAAAATTAAAATTAAATGCATAACACTTGCAAGCGTTCCTATTAATTCTTAATATATATATTTTTGTATTTCAATAATGTAATTTAATAGGGACTTAATTGCAGATATTTTCACATAGTTTTTATTTATATTTTTTTTCTTATAACAAAAGAAAATATTTGCTATGGAATGTTTACAATTAAATTATAAAATCAAATTAACAAGAAAAAAATAAAATAAATGTAATAAAAAATAAAATTCAAAATTAATTGAAATAATGGCTAGAAAATAATAAAAATTATAAAAAACAAATTAACTTATTATAAAATAGCAAATGCTGTAGTTGGCTTATATTTCTTAAATATTTTCGTATATAATTAATTTTATTTATTTTAATTTTTATTTATTTATTTTTTTAATTACATGCTGTGTTTTACGTTTTTGTAGGAGGAGGTTATCTATATTGATATGTTATGAGTTTTTTTTTTATATTTATTGGGTCTTCATAATATTTTTTATATTTTTATTTTTAACGGATTTCAATGGAAGTTATTTAATTTATGTATATTTGTGTATTGTTTGTCAGTTTTGTTTCGTTTTTTTTGAGTTTTGGCAAGATTTGTGCTTTAATTTTATTTACTATTCCTTTTTTTCATTTTATTTATTTTTATATATAAAAATTCATTTTAAGTTTTCATACAATCTCCTTTATGTTGAATTTTATTTAAATATACAGGAATGCTTAAAGGATATCACTAACCACTTACATATATACGAAAACAAAAAATAATTAAATATAATTACATGCCTCAATTTACTCAAGAAATTTAAAGGAGATAATTTGTATTTTATTTTTAATTTTTGTTTTCATATTAAATTATTTACATATTTTTAAAGAAAACAAAAAATAAGACGAACTAAGAAAAGAAATGAAAAATTTAAATTAAATTTTGTAAGCAATTTTTTTCCTATCATAATTTTGGTTTTTCTTGGATTGCCTTATATTTATTTATTAGGTATTGTTTTTATTTATATACTTAATATATAAAATTGTCTTTTTTATTTTACTTGTTTTTAATATAAATATTTAATATTTACAATAATATTTATATAGGTATATGATTTTTGTGCTGTTGTAACTAAAGTCTTTTTCTATAGTTTTTTTTTTCTTCAGATACTATACACATTTGTATATAATAAAATAAAAAAAATATTTAACGTTATTAAGTTTGGCAGAGAAAATATATATACTTTTAATATTTTGAATATTTTTTTATCAGAAAATAATGATAAAAATAAAATAACGAAAGAAGACAAGTAATTTGACAAACAAATCGGCAATTTCGATAATTTACTCCATTTTCTTTCATATAGCACATTAGACTGTATAAGTGTTGTCGTTACTTATACGAAATAAGACCTTCGAAACTGAACTAAGATCAATGGTTTGGCAGGAAAATAGATTTTTATTAGACAAAATAAAATAACAACAACAACGATAATCCGCTAGGCAATAAATTTGCTTCATTTATGTTCTCATTGTACTATATGCCGTATAACTGTTGTCGTTACTTATACGACTAAAAGCCTTTGACAAATGAAGTCGCAAAAAGGCTTCGTCTAAAAGAGTTTCTATCTTAAAATTGATTAAGAATTAGGTTTTTAAGAGGAAGGACTATTATCTCAAAGCAATTTTTGAATACAAAAACGAATATACCTTTCATGGCTTTCAAATAAATTTAAAACATAAAATTTTTTTAGAAAATCCATTCCATCGCAAGATAATTATTTTAATAGTCTCTTTTTGAAGAGTTGGACGATTTTCTTTCCAACCAATTTGTGTGGTATTGCTCTATGAAGCCATGATTATACACTTCAGTATACAATAATTCAAATTCCTGCAACTTTTCATTAAAAGTTATATCCTCTTTAGAATAATCATTATACCCTACACAACTATGTTGTCAGGGTATTATAGCTTTGTGCAACCCCAAGAGTTTCTAACGCCGCGAAATATTGGTCATAGACCCACCTTTAAGTATACCGATCGTCATATCTCGACTAGCTGAGTCGATCTAGACATGTGTGTCCGTCCGTCCGTCTGTCCATTATATTTTGTAAACACGATACAGGCCACAGTTATGGACCAATCTTCACGAAATTTTGCATGTAGGATGGGTTCTGGCCAATGAAGACCCCTATTGTTTTTGGTAAAGATCGGTTAATATCTAGGGGATGAAATGGACCAAATACTTAATTTTATCGGTTTTTCTGGTCGCTCTAGAGGCCGCAATTATGACCCAAACATCGCGAATTTTTACATAGAGAAGGGAATCGGGCCAAATAATAAGCATGCCTGTTTTGATAAGGATCGGTCAATATTTATTTTAAATATTTACAGGTGCTTATGTATTCAGATATCATTGAGTAACCCTTTACCACACTAGAGGGCGGAAATATAGCGCTGATCGCTTTAAAATGTTCCATGAAGTTCCAGTTATGGTCAAGGATAACGCCTACAATTTTCGGTGACGATCAGATAATTATATTGTGATGAAGTGGACCGAAAACTTAATTTTTGTGTTTTTTCGAGTCGATCTATAGGCTCCAATGGGAATAAGAAGATCACAACACAAGGGAAGGGAATCTGGACAACTAATGAGAAAGGTTGTACTGAACATTAGTAATAATTGTCGGTCCCTAGTTGGTCCAGATGGTTCAAATATCGCGAAATATTGCCCAAGCCCAGAATATAGATGCACAGAAAATTAGTTTTTCTTGGATGTTGTGTAGGGTATCATATGGTCGGCCCCGTCCGACTATACTGCTCCGCTCACTGGTTTTTAATTGAATTTTGAGAAATAAAGTCTAAAAATCGCACAGAAAAATATCTATCTTTTAACTTTACTCACATATTAATAGGTATACCTGGGCGTATTACTATTGTCATAACGTATACGGCACATTCGTCTCCTTTTTAAATTTCGTCGCTACGTATACGTTGCTTCAATGATAACTGAAAAAACTGTGTATTGAGGATCATTCCAATGATAAACGGCGGCGAATTTTATTTTATCAAATACTACTTCCTCAAAACTATTCCAGCCCCGAAGAAAAAAATGTGTAGGCATCAAGATTATTTTTTTTTCTTTTGAAAAAATTGTGTCCGGGACAATTTTTTTCCTATACAATTGTACCCATGGGTGCCCTGTTTTCTATAGAAAAATTTTCTATGCTGAGAGAGTATCAGTTTTAAAAAGTACACAATTGAATTTTTTTATTGAGAACATGGGTGCGGATTACTGCTGCCGTTACGTATACGCTCCCTTATTTATTATTAAGGAAACTACGAAATTCTATTGAAAACCAATCCCGGAGGAGTGTGAATGACAGTTGCCAGTTCCAAAAAACTGTTCAAGTACCAAAGAATCATAGATCATAAGTAGCCGAAGTATTTGTTTCCAATAGAAAAAATATCGGGACTATTTTTATTTAAAAGGAAATATTTTGTAGCCCACAAGGACTATTTTTTTCTTTATAGCAAACAATTTTGTCTCCAGCATTCAAACCGAAGTTAAGGGTTACATAGTTAAGTTAAAAAAGTACACCGTGCCGTATTGCTATTGTCCAAACGTATACGTCACACGGAACAATATTTGATTATATTTGATTAAAGGTAAAACCATATTCATAATTACAAACATTCAGGATTTTATGTATTTCTTTCAGATTTTTTTTTATTTTCTCAATATTGAGCTCTCATAGTCTTCATTTTAGATTTTTATAGAAGTTTTGTTCTTAAGGGACTATGATGTGTTGAAAAAAATAAGGTTAAACAAGTTCGCTAAACCATAGGAATGTTTTTTTGTATATAACGACTATGACGATGATCTTTCTAGTGAGGAACGGCGGCGAATTCTATTTTATCAAATTCCAGTCCCACAGATCTATATTTAAGTCTATAAATAATCGCAGAGTTACAGAAAAAAATCCTATGACAGCAGAACCTTTTTTTCCAACAGGAAAAATTGTAGGCCTCAATATTATTATTTTTTCCTATACAAATGTTTTCCTATACAATGGTATCTACCATAGCTGCGGATTAGTGCTGCCGTTACGTATACTCTCCCCCAATGTTTACTGAGGAATCTACGAAATAAGGCTTCTTTCTATTGTCAAACAGTACCGGATTGTGTCCCACAAAACTATGCCAGTCCCAAATAATCATACATCGGAATATTTTCTACAGAAAATAATTCACAGAAAAAGGTCATAGGCAGTAGAACTATTTTTTTTTCAATAGAAAACAATTTCGGGACTATTTTTATTTGAAAACAACATTTTGTAGGCCACATGGACTATTTTTTTCTTTATAGCAACCAATTTCATCTTCAGAATTCAAACCGAAATTAATAGTTACATAGTTAAGTTAAAGAAGTATACAAGGACTATATTTTTCTTCATAGCAAACATTTTGCCTTCCGAATTCAAACCGAAATTAATGGTTACATAGTTAAGTTAAAAAAGTTCACCATGGCGTATTATTATTGTCCAAACGTATACGTCACACTGGACAATATTTGATTCAATTTGGTTGACATTAGTTTCGGAAAGGGTAAATAGTATATTTGTAATTGGAAATAAAGGATACTTCAGAGATCATAAGCAGCTGAACTATTGTTTTTTCAATATAAAATTTGTAGAATATTTGTAATTGAAATTTAATGTAGAAAAAAAGTTTGAAAGTACACCATGGCCAAACGTATACGTCACACGGGACAATATTTGAATTAATTTAATTCACAGAGATTTTGGAAAATATAAATACAATACTTTTAATTGGAATCTAATGTATACGCTAGATATTGAGGTATGTCAATAGCTTTACTGCTCTTCTATCATTAAATATATATCTTTTTTTATAGAATATATCTTAAGATACGGCATACGTAAAATTATCCCAAATGAAGCATTTATTGCAATACAGGGTTGTCCATATTCGACGGACCCATCTAGCAACGCCATAACTTTTGACAGAGATGCCACATCGCTTAATGACATACTTTCGACTGGTAAGGCTCTTTCTAATCTGAAGAGGCCATATAAAAGTCGACCAAGGCGATCGGCCGAGAATATCGCTGCCGTACGAGCCAGTGTTGAGAGGTCCCCAAGAACATCCCAAAAACGCCGTTCTCAGCAGTTGGGCATGGCTCCACTTTACAACGGATTATTCGCATTTATTTGCATTTGTTCCCGTACAAAATTCAATTGACGCAAAGAATGTTGCCTGCGGATAAGCCTCGTCAATTGGAATGGGCCAAAAAGAGTCATCGAAATGGCCGAAGATGACGAGCAATTTTGGAACAAAATTTTCATGACCGATGAAGCCCATTTCACATTGAATGGGACCGTAAATAAGCAAAATTGCCGTTTTTACGCCACTGAAAATCCTCAGGAGATTCAAGAAGTGCCTCTTCATGACGAAAAAGTCACAGTTTGGTGCGGCGTTAGTGCGAAAACGGTCATTGCGCCGATTTTCTTAAAAAATGAAAATGTTTTTTTTTCGTTTTTCTTCCAAAATCGCGACATGATGACCAATTTTGTGATGCCAATTATTCGTTGAAAGCGTATGAGGCAGTTCTGGTTTCAGCAAGACGGCGCTCCACCGCACACAAGTCGCATAACAATCGATTTTCTGAAGAATTTGTTTCCGGGCCGTTTGATGTCGAAAAGTGGTGATTTGGACTGGCCACCGCGTTCGCCCGATTTGACGCCGCCTGACTTCTTCTTGTGCGGATATTTGAAGTCAAAGGTTTACGTTAACAAGCCAAGGACCGTAGAAGAGCTCAAGGACAACATTCGTGAAGAAATAGTCGCTATTCCGGCCGAAATGTTGGCAATAACGATGGAAAATGCAGCAAAAAGGGCACAATACGTCATCAAAGCCAGAGGCGGCCATTTGAGAGATATCGTATTCAAAAATTGATGTAAACAAATCTATTTGGAACAAATTAAATGATTAACATTGCCAACCGCCAAATTTTTATTTTTTCTTTGATTTAAAAAAAAAAACATGGATCCGTTGAATATGGGCAACCCTGTACACCGGGCGTATTGATGTTGTCAAGACGTATACGAAACGATGCACAAAAATGTATGACAATTCCTATTGAAATTGCCCTTAAAAGTATACTCAAAAATGTGTTTGTTTCTATCGAACACCAGGACGTATTGTTGTTGTCATAACTTATACGGCACAAGGGACAATTTTAAAGTAACTTAATGTGTAACGATTTTAGACATTTGAAACAAATAATAGATTTTTTCGAATTAGATTATAGATTTTAAATTTCTTGGGAGAATATGAAGATATTTTGATATTAAGAAACTATCGAAATTGCCTTTGTTTGTCATCACTTTGTAATAGAATATTGCAAAGAGTATTGGGAAGATTTCTTTCCCATTTCTTTACAGAAAATTAAAAAAACCTATCAAAAAATGTATTAGAATTAAAAATAAAATTCCTTTCATTCAAAAACAAAACAAATTTAACTAAAAAAATTATTAAACACTAACTTAAATATTATTAAAATTATATTTTCACTTTTACTACGGGACTCACATTTTGTTTTCTCATAGTTTTCATTTTTTTTACTTTCTACTTTTTACTACAAACAGTCATTTATTTATAGCTTTAGGCTTTTCTTTTTATACAAAAACAAAAATCCTTTGTCTTTTGTTTTTCCTTTGTTTACAAAATTTCCTTTGAAAATTATTGCACATTTGTGTATATATTTGTTTTTGTGATTATTGTTGTTGTCGTTTGTAATGGTTGCGTTTCCATTTGCGGGTTTTCAATTTTTGCTATTTCCATTGGCCATAGTTACTATTGTGCTGCTGCATCAGTGAGGTTGGTATAAATTGGGTACCATTCCCAAAAAAGTAACCTCACAATTTCGATGGGTCGTAATTTTCCAAACGCCATTGTTGACGCAGCTGGCCACCATTACACTCTTCCATAACGATTTTATCACGTTTTTCATTAATCGCCAAACACTTGTCCGATGAGCCATGGCGGATTTGTTTTGTTTCATTGTTGAATGTCCAGAACTGGAAAAAGGGAAGAAAAAAGAGGAGGAGAGAAAAAAATTATTTAATTTTAAATTTAAATTGTGTGGTTAGGTTTACAAAAGAGGATTTCTTCAATTTTTGAGGTACACCATGGCGTATTGCTGTTGTCAAAACGTATACGCCACATTGTCCATAAATGATTTAATTTTTATTTCGATTTGCCTTTGAACAAGAAGACTGATTATGAAGAATTCTAAATCGTTGGAATAACCGCTATTGTTTCTTCGGGACTGATTTTTTTATTTAGAAAAATTTTAGTCCTGAAGGTCTTATCTTTTCTATAGAGACAGACTAGCAGTTCTCCAAAACCTATTTTCTCCATAGAAAATATATTAATATCCTGATAGATTTATTTAAAAAAACCAGTAAGGAGAGTAGTAAAGTCGGACTGGACCGACTTTATAATACCCTTCACCACTTTGGGTATATTCTACATATGTCTCCTAACAGACTCCGCCTTTTTGAAAGAACCTTGGCATCAAATTCAACGAACTTGAATAGAAGATCTTTATGCCTTTCTGGAACCTATGCTAAATTGAACCGATTTTCACGAAAGAAATATATGAGAGCTATATCTAAATCTGGAACAATATTCACGAAGCTTGTCGCACATTGTTCTACGCTATGCCAAAATTTCGTAAAAATCCAAAAATATATATGGACTTCGGTGCACTATTTACATAAAATCGGATGAAAATATATATGGGAGCTATATTTAAATCTGAACCGATTTCCACGAAACTTTCGTGCAAATCGAGTGAAATATAGGGAAATTGGTGCACCATTTACATAAAATCGGACGAAAATATATGCGGGAGCTATATCTAAATCTGGACCTATTTTCATGAAACTTAGCACACATCATTCTAGACTCAATTCAGTACGCTATGCCCAATTTCGTGTAAATCGGAGAATATAGAGGGTCTTTGGTGCACCATTTACATAAAATCGGACGAAAATATATATGGGACCTATATCTAAATCTGAACCGATTTCCACGAAACTTAGCACACATCATTCTAGACTCAATTCAGAACGCTATGCCAAATTTCGTGCAAATCGAAGAATATATAGGGTCTTTGGTGCACCATTTACAGACGAAAATATATATGGAGGCTATATATAAATCTGAACCGATTTCCACGAAACTTAGCACACATCATTCTAGACTCAATTCAGTACGCTATGCCAAATTTCGTGCAAATCGAGTGATATATAGGGACATTGGTGCACCATTTACATAAAATCGGACGAAAATATATGCGGGAGCTATATCTAAATCTGGACCTGTTTTCATGAAACTTAACACACATCATTCTAGACTCAATTCAGTACGCTATGCCAAATTTCATGCAAATCGAGTGATATATAGGGACATTGGTGCACTATTTACATAAAGTCGGACGAAAATATATATGGGAGCTATATCTAAATCTGAACCGATTTTCACAAAACTTTGCACACATCATTCTAGACTCAATTCAGTACGCTATGCCCAATTTCGTGCAAATCGAAGTATATATACAGGGACTTTGGTGCACATGAAATCGGACGAAACTATATATGGGAGCTATATCTAAACCTTGACCAATTTTCTCGAAACTTGGCAGACATCATTCTAGACTCAATTCAGTACGTGATGCCAAATTCCGTGCAAATCGAAGGATAAATAGGGACACTGGTGCACCATTTACATGAAGTCGGACGAAACTATATATGGGAGCTATATAGAAATCTGGACCGATTTTCTCGAAACTTGGCAGACATCATTCTAGGCTCAATTCAGTACGCTATGCCAAATTTCGTGCAAATAGAATGATATAGAGGGACTTTGGTGCCCCATTTACCTTAAATCGGATGAAAATATATATGGGAGCTATATCTAAATCTTAACCGATTTTTTTCAATTTCAACAGGGTTCGTCCTTGGGCCAAATAAGTGACTTGTGCCAAATTTCATCCAAATCGGATCATAAATGCGACCTGTACTTTGTTTACAATTTAACACCAACAGACGGACGAACGGACATGCATAAATCGACTTTGAAAGTGATTCTATGCATATTCTCAAAAGAAACCATGTGTCTATCTCGTATCCTTTTGCCTGTTACAAACATATGCACAAAGACATAATACTCTGTGGTGAAGGGTATAAAAAGAATTTCCTTTCAAAATAAACTCTCCATCGTTCTCCTATTCCTCCACCCCCATAATATCCCCATTCCTTTACATAAAATTGTGGCAACTAGAAATCTCTGTCTTTAATAACTTATTTCCTCTGACAATTATTGCCAAGCAAGCCACATCCTTCACACCATCCTTCCCCTTTGTTTTGTACATTTTTTTACATCCTGCCAAAGTGTAGCAAATATATTTACGCTCTCCCGCTGTTTCATACCCATATAAACTAATAATCTAAGGAGACAGAACAGCCTTGAGGAAATTTATTTTTAATATTTCTAATCATAATTCATACAACAACAACAACCACAGATAAACGAACACTTATGTGTGTGAGTCTACAGAGGAAATACAAGAGTGGGAACACGAGCTATCTATTGTCGGATGTCCTTGGGGTAGCATATAAAATGCACACGAAAGCAGACACACACACACATGCCCACTTAAGTGTTCAGGATCTATGTGTGCCCATGCAGAGATTTACAAGAATATGTTTGTTCAAACGTCTATTGTAATAGTCGACATTCATTATCCTTTTGCTTTAATGCGTTGCTTTGGAGTTCTCTTCTGGTGTTTTTTTCGTGTGGTTTATTGTTTTGCGATACAATGTTTGCCAGGTTAGATTAGGATGGGGTGATTAGAACAGGGAATAAATACCGAAATAGATAAGCTAACAATGATCAATGAAGTGCTCCTTGGCGTATGCGTGTTGTCGCAATGCATACGACACTGAGGACAAAATTAAAAATTTCAGACATTAAAAGCTAAGAAAGAATTAGGAAACCGAAAAAAAGATCGCAGGAATACGGTACATTTTTTGCATTGTTTTTTTTTCTGTAACAAAAATTCGCAGGACTGCTTTCTTTTTATAGAAGAAACTTCACAGACCCTCAGGAAAGATTTTTTGGTTAAGAAAAACATTTGCAGGACCCTAGGAATGTTTTTTATAGAACAAATTGTAGGACCCTAGAACTGGTCTGCTTTTCTAACGAAAAAAATGCGCAGAAACTAAATTGTGATTTTGTCTACCAAAAAAAATTAGCAGACCTTTAAGAATGTTTTTTTTTATAGAAAAAAGCGGACCCTTAGGACTGCCTTTTTTGAAAAATAAAAAATTCCCAGACCCTCAAAAATGTTTTTTTTTTCACTAAAAAAATCGCTGAACCCCGAGACTGCCTTTTTTCTATAGAACAAAAATTTGCAACAGATTTCCCATTGAAAAAATTCGCAAGACCTCTGGACTGCTTCGTTTTTATAATCGTAGGAAATAATTCGCAAAGAATGGTGGCGGATTAGTGCTGACGTTAAGTATACGTTCCCTCAATGTTAACTGTGAAAACTGAGGATTGCAAATTTTTCCCGTGAGAAAATGTGTTCCAGTTTCTCGAAATTATCACAGTCCCAAAGAACGACAGGCCTCAACATTTTCTGCAGAAAATAAATTGCAGAAAACCCGTAAGCAGCAAACTATTTATTTCTAATAAAAAAAAAAAAAAACAGTAGACCTCAGGGCTATTTTGAACATTTTGTAGGGCCACTGGACCAATTTTCTCCTATATCAAAAATGTAGCCAATCAGAAAAAAATTATTGATAAAAATTCGTTGAAAACCCGATCAGGATGAAAAATATCAAGCACACAATGGTAATTCGAAATGGAGAACATGAGGGCGGATAAGTACCGTCGTTACGTATACGCTCCTCAATAATAATTGAGGAAACCTTGTATTAAGGAGACTTTCTATTAAAAGAATCGAAGTACCTCAGGACCGTTTTTCCCATAGAAAAAAATCGTTGTATCTCAGTTCTGTTTTTTCATAAAAAAGTATTTTGGAGACCCTCAGATTATATGTTTTTATAAATCAAAAATCGATGGCTAGCAGACAAGAAAAGTTTCAGTTTTTAAACGTACTCAATGTTTTTCCTTATTGAGTGAATGGTGGCGGATAAGTGTTGTCGCTACGTAACTGTCCCAGAGTCTCACAGATCGCAATTTACTCGTATTTCTACAGAAAAAATCGCAGAATCACAGAAAAAAATCGTAAGGCAGCAGAACCACATTTTCCCAACAGAAAACATTGTATAGGCCTCAGATTTTTATTATTATTTTTTATTGGAGACATTTTGTAAGTCGTCAGGACAATTTTTTCCAATATCAACATTTTTGTAGGCCAACGGTACCATTTTTTCTATGAAAATATGGTGCAGACTGGGAAAGTATCAGTTCTTAAAGGTGCACAATGGTAATTTCTTATTAATAACATGGGTGCGGATTAGTGCTGTCGTTACGCATACGCTTCCTTAATTATAACAAGAATATATATTCATTTAAGATTCGTTCTATTAAAAAACAAAACCTATCGGCTTCGAATTTTGTTCTATGCCACTGAAGACTACTTTAGTCGTACATATCACAATTGTTTTCTACAGAAAAAAATCGTAAGGCAGCAGAACTACTTTTATGTTCAACAGAAACAATTTTTTAAGCCCCAAGACAATTTTTTTCTGTAGGTAGTTAACTGGACATTTTTTTAGACTTTGCCATCAATTTTGTAGGCTATCGGTACCATTTGTGTTGGCTGCTTTCTCAGGAAACATTTTTCTAAATCAACACATGTTCAATTTCTTATTGAGAACATGGGTGTGGATTAGTATACGCTCCCTTAGTGATAACAAAGGGAACTACGCTTTAAGGATTATTTATATTAAAATTTGTTCCCGGGGGCTTCTGGTTTTTTTTCTGGAAAATAGTACATAGAAGTTTTTCAAAACTGTCCCAGTCCGAAAAACAGCTGCAATATTCTTAGGCAGCAGACTTATGTATATAGAAACAATTTTGAAGGCCTCAGGATTTTTTTTTGCTTGACAAATTTTTGCAATGCACCTGGACAGATTTTTCCCATACTAACACTTTTGTAGGCCATAGTTATAATTTTTTCTATAGAATAAATTGTTTGCGTATTAGTGCTGTCGTTACGTATACGCACTCTCAATGATAATTGAGCAAATTACGAAATAAGGATTTTTCTATTGAAAAGCAGTCCCGGATGATTGTGAATTGTTGCTGTAAAACGGTATTCCATTTTCTCAAAACTATCCCAGTCCCAAAGTATCACAGATTGCAATATTTTCATTTTCAAAACTATTTTTTTACAATAGAAAAAATGTCGTAGGCCTCAGGACAATTTTTTTCTACAAGAAACACTTTGTGGTTCTCCAGGACCAAGGTTTTCTATAGCAAACATATTGTAGACCACCGGTGTCTTACTTTATCAAATGCTAATCGCTTAAAACAGTCTCAGTATCACAGATGGCAAAAATTTCTACAGAAAATAATTCACAGAAAAATACATTTCGTAGGCTTCAGGACAATTTTTTTCTACTCGAAAAATTTTAATTTTGTTCAAAGAAATAATTGTGTGGACTATTGAAAATGTTTTTCTTTGGACAAAATTTAATAGGCCTTTAGAAGATCTATAAAATTCGCTGGCCACCGTATAGCATGAGAAAATATCGTTTATTAAAAATGGTAATTTGTAGTTGAGAACATGGGTGGCGGATAAGTACAGTCGTTACGAATACGCTCCTCAATAATAATTGAGGAAACCTTGTATTAAAGAGACTTTCTACTAAAAAGTAGACCTGGAGGATTAGGATGCATGTTATCGATCAGATTATGCCATTTATTCCTATAGAAAAACAAATAGTTGGCCAATTGGAATATTTTTCCTTCATGAAAAAATTATTACTAATTTTTTTCGTTAACAAAATTTTGCAGGTCTTCAGGAATATTTTTTCTATAGAAAAAATTGTGGGCCATCCGCGATATTTCTTCCGGTTGATAACATCAAAATATCTGACGTTATTCTATAGCCTGGCTGAGAAAGTATTAGTTTTTAATGGCACACATTGGATAATATGGGGGCGTATAAGTACTGTCGTAACGTATACGCTCCCCAATAGCAACTGAGCAAGGAATATATTCCGAGTTATAAGGAAGTATTAGTTTTTATACCCTTCACCACACTGTGGTACAGGGTATTATGTCTTTGTGCATATGTTTGTAAGAGGCAAAAATAATTGAGATAGACCCATGGTTCCTTTTGAGAATATGCATAGAATCACTTTCTAAGTCGATTTATGCATGTCCGTCCGTCCGTCTGTCTGTCCATGTTAAATTATAAACAAATTACAGGTCGCATTTATGATCCGAATTGGATGAAATTTGGCACAGCCATTTGTTTGGCCCAAGGACGAACCCTGTTGAAATTGGGGAAAATTGGTTAAAATTTAGATATAGCTCCCATATATATTTTCGTCCGATTTAAAGTAAATGGTGCATCAAAGTCCCTATATATCTTTCGATTAGCGCGAAATTTGGCACAACGTACTAAATTAAGTCTAGAATGATATGTGCAAAGTTTCGTGAAAATCGGTTCAGATTTAGATATAGCTCCCATATATAGCTTCGCCCGATTTTAGGTAAATAGTCCACTAAAGTCCCTGGAAATCTTTGGATGTGCACGAAATTTGGCACAGCGTTATGAATAAGGTCTAGAATGATGTGTTTAAAGTTTCGTGAAAATCGTTTTAGATTTAGATATAGCTCCCATATATAGCTTCGCCCGATTTTAGGTAAATAGTCCACTAAAGACATTGGAAATATTTTGACTTGCACGAAATTTGGCACAGCGTTATGAATAATGTCTAGAATGATGTTTGCCAAGAAATTTGGCACAGCGTACTAAATTAAGTATAGAATGATGTGTGCAAAGTTTCGTGGGAATCGGTTCAGATTTAGATATAGCTCCCATATATAGCTTCGCCCGATTTTAGGTAAATAGTCCACTAATGTCCCTGGAAATCTTTTGAAGTGCACGAAATTTGCACAGCGTTATGAATAAGGTCTAGAATGATGTGTTTAAAGTTTCGTGATAGATATAGCTCCCATATAGCTCCCATATATTTAGATATAGCTCCCATATATAGCTTCGCCCGATTTTAGGTAAATAGTCCACTAAAGACATTGGAAATATTTTGACTTGCACGAAATTTGGCACAGCGTTATGAATAATGTCTAGAATGATGTTTGCCAAGAAATTTGGCACAGCGTACTAAATTAAGTATAGAATGATGTGTTCAAAGTTTCGTGAAAATCGGTTCAGATTTAGATATAGCTCCCATATATAGCTTCGCCCGATTTTAGGTAAATAGTCCACTAAAGTCCTTGGAAATCTTTTGATTTGCACGAATTTTGGCATAGTGTACTGAATTAAGTCTAGAATGACGTACTGATGTTATATAAATTAGTCTCTGGCAAGTTTCCCTGAAATCGGTTCAGATATAGATTTATAACAAAAACGCGTCGTCTGTTAGGATACATATGTCGGCCCGACTTTACTACTTTCCTTACTGGTTAAATGTACACCATGGAGAAAATGAGGGCGCAGACTATGGATAATATGAGAGCAACTAGGAAGCAGTATATTCCGAATTCTAGAGAAACTTGAATATGTCGTTTCTGTAGAAATATTTGCAGGCCTCTGACTCTGACGGGGACTGATTTTTCCGGTAGAAAAATATTGATTGTAATTTTTAATATCGGCAATCTTTTTCCTGAAAAACGTTCAGTTTGTAGAGCTATACAACGACAATTATTAATCGAGGACATTGAGACGAATAATTACTGTCGTTACGTATACGCACCCGAATCATAAACGAGTAAACAATATGTTCGGATGTTTCTCTATAGAAAACTTTCGTGTTTCTAAAGAGGTCTCTTACTACTGAAAATTACCTCTCCTCTACGACCTTCTTAGTTATAGGAATTAATGTCCTGTTCTTGTTTTTATTATTTTTTTAAATTATTTTTCGGTTCACATCACCCTAATATCCCTTTCGCCACAAAGTATTCTTATACCTGGAATACAACTATTGTAAATTGTTGTGTGTCTGTGTATGCGGTAGACGAGCAAAAAGGAAACCGCAAATATAGCTCTCTTGTACAACGACGACGACGACCAAAGTGTAGGATACCCCAAAATGAAACCAGAACATGAAGGATATTCTTCTGTTCTGGTGGTTTGCTGAGGTGGGTAATTATTTTGTTGTTGTTGTCGTATTTTTTGTTTCTTTTTGTTTGCCTTGCAATGTGGACCAGGACAGCAATTTTAATTTGTCATTTGAAACGATGAGTGGTGATACAATGATATTTTATACACAAACACAACTCAGTATTCTGTTTTACTCGTCCGCCACATCTTCATCTCCATTTCCACCTCTTTCTCTTAATAATTAATGTTTTTTTCAAAGACTTACTTCCGTTCGTTTGCTGTCTTTTTCACTTTTCGTTTTCCATTTTTTTTTCATTTCTGTTTTTTTTCGTAATTGTGGCATATTCTCCTTTTCATTGTTTATCTACCTCCATTGTAGCCCAAGCCCATTGTTTTGTCATGAGCAATACAAAATGTATATATCAGTAGATGTGTGTGTTTTAATGTCAGTTGCCATGGTTAAGAGAGAAGAAATATGGGAAAACAATTGAAAGGTTCTTTACAAACAAACGAAAAAAACCTCATGAAAAGATACCTTGTTGGAATATTACTGTAGATTTTTTAAGTTGCCATTAAAAACGAACAATAGGGGCTTAAAGTAAGTGGCGGATGTATAGGAAATTTGTGTGTGGCAATGTGACGATCCTTTAAGAGGATGGACTGCTGTACGTCGTTTGACTATAGAAATGTATTATTATCGGGTTTTGAATTACTGTACATAATAGCTGCATTTTCATGGAGGACATGGGGGCGTATAAGTAGTGTCAGTACTTATACGCAACCTGATTGAATTTTGAGAAATGATGAATGTACTGTTGCACTGCGAAGAAAAAAAAAACAGTCCTGAGAGTCTGTGATTTTTTTTCTATAGAAAACAAAACAGTCCTGAGGGTTTGCGAATTTTTTTCTATAGAAAAAAAGCAGTCCTAAGGGTCTGCGAATTTTTTTCTATAGAAAAAAAAGCAGAACTGAGGTCCTGCGAGACCAAGGACATATTTTACGAGCGCCTAGAAACAGCAACTGACCGTTGCCCTGGCCATGACATTAAAATTCTGCTAGGAGATTTTAATGCAAAAATCGGAAGAGAAAATATCTTTTGCCCCACCGTCGAAAAATTCAGCCTTCATGAAGAAACATCCGACAACGGCATGAGGTTGAGGTTGACTTCGCGGCAGCAAAAAACATGGTAGTTAGCAGCACCAGATTCAAGCATCTCGATATACACAAGGTCACCTCGATTTCTCCAGATCAAGAAGCGAGAAATCAAATTGATCATGTTGTGATAGACGGAAGGCATTCGTCAAGAATTTTAGACGTCCGATCGATACGAGGAGCGAATATCGATTCGGACCATTATCTTGTGGCAGCCAAGGTACGCACCCGACTTAATGTTGCAGCAAAGGTGCGATCGATTACAATACGGAAACTCGACGTCGAAAAGCTGCAAACACAACATGTAGCCGAGGCCTACTCCGCTCAACTTACCCATCTGCTTGAAGAAAACACTTCTTGTCCCGATAATAGTATAGAAGCACAATGGCAAAAAATTGCTCACTCCCTACAAACTGCAGCAAAAGGAACAATTGGGTACCAAAAACCACCACCAAGAAACCCATGTTACGATCAGGAGTGTCGTAATGCTACTGATGTGAAAAACGCAGCGTATAGGGCTACCCTGAAGACAGTAGCAACACGTAACGTGATGGAGAATTATCGGGAGAAAAGGAGAGAGGAGAAACGTGTTTTCAGAAACAGGAAGAAAGAACAAGAAAAACGTGAGCGTGAGCAAATCGAAATGTACAGGAGTCAGAATGAAGTCCGGAAATTTTACCAACGAGTAAAACACCAAATCGAAGGCTTTGGTGCAGGCATATCCTCCTGTAGAGATGAAGAAGGAAACCTAGTGACAGATACAGACAGGGTGTTGAGGATCCGGAAGGAGCATTTCGAAAAGCTTCTAGTATCAAATAGTGGCGATGAAGAAGATACCCCAGAACCAATAAGAGATGATGGTATAGAGTGTATACCACGTAGCCAAGATGAGGTCATAAAAGCAATTAATCGGCTCAAGAACAACAAAGCAGCAGGAGCCGATGGGTTACCAGCCGAACTATTCAAGACTGGTGGCCAGATGCTGGTCAGGAGCATGCACCAGCTGATTAGCAAAATTTGGCTAGATGAATGCATGCCCAATGGTTGGAACCTCCCGTGCACAAAAAAGGAGACAGGACGATATGTGCCAACTATAGAGGAATTAGTCTCCTTCCCATCGCATATAAAGTGCTATCAAGTGTGCTGTGTGTACGATTGAAGCCAATGGCCAATGACATCATCGGACCATACCAATGCGGCTTCAGACCTGGCAAATCCACCATTGACCAGATTTTCACCCTGCGCCAAATCCTGAAAAAGACCCACGAAAAACACATCGACACATACCACCTATTTGTCGACTATAAAGTCGCATTCGACAGCCCTATCCGTTCAGAGGTGTTTAAAGCCATGTCTGCGTTCGGCATTCCTGGAAAATTAATACTATGCAGGATAACTTTAAGTGGCACAAGGTCAGCAGTTAAAGTAGGAAAGCACCTATCGGAGCCCTTCAATACCGAACGAGGATTCAGACAAGGTGACATTTTGTCGTGTGATCTTTTTAACATCCTACTGGAAAAGGTCATACGAGACGCAAAGGTGAACAGAAATGGCACTCTGTACACCAAACAACACATGTTACTCGCCTACGCCGATGACATCGATATAATTGGTCGAACATTGCGAGCGGTAACAGCCACCTTTGAACAAATTAAAAAGGAGTCTGCAAAGTGGGTCTGGCAGTAAACGGCGAGAAGACCAAGCTGATGGTATCAACGCGCAAGACGTCCAGTAGACTCGGACCAACTGTGGAACGTGAGAACTACAGCTTCGAGGTAGTTAAAGACTTTATATACCTTGGTACCGCCATAAATAAAACGAATGACATCAGTTTTAAAATTCGGAGAAGGATTGTGATGGCCAACAGATGCTACTATGGTCTAAGTAAGCAGTTTAGAAACAAGGCCACCTCCCGCCAGACCAAACTCACACATTACAAGACGCTGATACTACCCGTGCTATTATATGGTTCAGAAGCATGGGTACTTGCGCAAGCAGATGAGGCAGCTCTTGGGGTGTTTGAGAGAAAAATTCTCCGAAAGAGCTACGGGCCGATCTGCGTCGACGGTGAATATCGGCGTCGAATGCACCACGAGCTTTACAATTTATACGAGGACATCGACATAGTCAGTCGTATTGAGCTGCTTAGATGGAAAGACCAAGTAGAAAATAACATCTTGGAACGTGGTCTTCCAAATTGGTGGATTTGCACACAAGACCGACGCGCTTGGAAATCTGTTTTAAGCTCGGTTTATGGAACAACCGTTCTGTAGCAAGCCACCTAAGTAAGGTCCTGCGATTTTTTTTTTTTTATAGAAAAAAAGTAGAACTGAGGATCAGTGAATTTTAAAGGGTATTTTTTCTCACTTTAATTTGTTGGCCCCTGGTTGCGTATGAGTATTGACATAATGTATACGCCACCTTGGAACATTTGTCTTTTTATGTCTGTATCTATCTTTCCGGCATTCTTTTCTTTTCTGTCGCAATAAATTACCAACATTCTTAACATTCGTAACAATGTGACCGTTAATGTGACAGGGAAAAGAAAAATCACAATCATCCACATCGTCATCATCATCATTATTATTATCATTATAATGAAATGTCTTGTTCTTTATTAATATGGCCACGTCCGGTAAAATATCAAGAAGGTAAAAGAAAGATATAAACCTTGGTGGCTGGTATCTTGTGGCTCTTGTAAAGTAATATTTAATCGTGCGAAAAAAGAAGAGAAGAACAAAAAACGAAATTGTATTCTTGCTTACCTGATTTCCTTTGGAGCCATGGCAAGGATACAGCATAACATCATGTCCAGCATAATCAAGACAGGCTTCATCACGGCGAATTTCACCTGCCTTACTCAGCATCCAGTACTGCAATAATGTGAGTGTGTGTGTTTGTGCGAGAGTGTTTCAAAATTCATCCAACCATATGAAGAATGGTTAACCACCACACGTAGAAGATTTTAGGATAGGTTTAGGACGCGATGCAGCATATGGAAGACGTTGACGGGGGGTTTTATAAATGGTTTTTAGTTTATATGATAAAGCACCAGCAGCAGATATGCAAAAGGTTGGAAATTGCCACAAAGTTATTGCCATATGTTAGGCACACGCACACACACATAGTTTATATTGCATACATCCAGGCATCATAGTTGGCGATGGTTGGTAGTAACAGGATTTTGTTGTTGTTGCATACATTTTTAGTGGTTCAGGCGAAAAAATTTAATAGAAACGTAAAATGAAATAGAAAGAAAACATTATTAATAAAAGTGTCATGGTATGTGTGCGAGAGTTGAAATGAATGTGCATGGGTGTCAGTGACTGTAGAGAATGCAATTTATTTTTTTCCTTGGTTATTTTTATTTAAGGCAAATATTTTTCCCAACAACAGCAAATGTATTTAGAGTGCACAGTAAATTCAAATAAGTACAAAATAATTGTTGAGATATTTTTTTTATTATTATTTCATTGCATATTTTTATGCGTAGAACAAAATTTTTAAAAATATAGTCTTTGGTATATTAAAAACAATTTACTATGGAAATTCTTTTACAATTGCAAAATAATATGAAAAATATTTTAATATATAAAAATATTATATTCTTATTATCAAAAATAAAAAAGAAACTCAGGACGTATTAGTATTGACGTTACTAATACGGTGTTACTGAGGAACTTGAGGGCGTGTTAGTATTGACGTTATTAATACGGCGTTACTAGGTCACTTCAGGGCGTATTAGTATTGACGTTACTAAATCGCTCATTCCGAACCATTTTGATATACAAATGTAAACCTGAGCGGGAATAAGTCTTTCTGTTTCAAAAAAGAAACAGTCCCAAGATATTGAAAATATTTTTCGTTTTGGGGGAAAAAAATTTGCATTAGAGAACTAGGGTTCTTTATTTAAACCACATTTTTGGAAAAAATCTCTTCTGGAGCAATGAAAACTTTATGCTATGGAAAAATTCCACATCTCGAGAACTATGAACTGTGGAAAATATCTGTCCTGGAGCAATGCGAAAAAGTCACAAGTTATTGAAATTTTTTTTCGTTTTGGGAAAAAAAATTAGTATTAGAGAACTAGGGTTATTTTTTTAAAGAAAATTTTTGGGAAAAATATCTTCTGCAGCAATGAAAACTTTATGCTATGGAAAAATTCCACTTCACGAAAACTGAGCAGTTTTTTTCTGTGGAAAATATCTGTCCTGTAGCAATGCAAGTTTTATTTAACAAAAATATAAAACAATCTTGAGGCGTATTAGTATTGATTCGGCATTACTTAGGAACCTCTGGACATATTAGTATTGACATTACTAATACGCTACAGATTCCTTATTACATACAGTAATCGCCTGAGCGGGAATAAGAAATCAGTGTTCAATAACCGCATTTTTTTTAATGAGAAAAATTATTCCGGGAATTGTTTCAATTAAAATAAAAATACTAATTCTCGAGAACAACGAAAAGTTTTTATAAAAATATATCATGGGTTAATACGATTTTTTTTCAATGGAAGAAATGTCAAATCTTAAGAACATGCGACTTTTCTATGGAAAAAACATATTTCGGAAATCTTGTAAAAATGCACAACTCCGGAACTAAGAATTTCCTTTTTCAGCCATAAATGACTTTGATATCTTCTTTAAAAAATCGGTTCATAAAGATTATGTGGTATAAAAATCATAATGCTACATTTCTATTAATAAAGCCGTAAGGGAACTTTTGGGCGTATTATCATTGTCGTTACTTATACGTCGTTACTTATACGATATAGACAGCTGTGATTTGTCTGTGAAAAAATCTGAATTATATTATAAGGTAAAATGTTAGTTCTTGAGTTCTGCGAATTTGATTCTAGGCTAATAAATCATTCTGTAATTTTTTGAGAGGCCTTGAGGACTCCGTTTTATTTTACAAAACAAAAATATGTTCCCTTCGGAGCGTATTAGTGTTGTTGCTACTTATACGCCTCCGAATCTTTATCATGAAAATAAAAATTATACAACCAGGAATACATTCTTTAGTTTTAGACTAAATGTCCAAGAGCCACATTTTTTTCCTTTGGAAAAATCCTTCTATGTTTTCCATGTTTTTTTTTCAACAGAACGGCAAATTATTTATTTGGGGAAAGTATGTCTTTGAACACTCAGAACTTAATTCATTGTAAAATTTCAGTTCCCAAGATGCGAATTTTCAAATTTTTTTCTAGGAAAAAGATTTTGATTTTTGTTTCTATGAAAAATTCAAAGGTTCTCCTAACTATTTTTTATTAGAAGTAAATTTTATGTCCCTCACAACTGAGTTTTTTCTTTAAAAGAAATTCGTTTACCATCAGATTTGGCATTTTTCATTTTATTATGTATTGTGTTCATGGGTCTTCGGGTCGTATAACTATTATCACAATGTATACGTCTCAGTGACCCTTATTATTTATTTAATAATATATTTTATCTAGCGAAAAAAATAGTGTTTAGGATAGGCTTTGGAGATTAATATTGTCCATAGAAAAAAACCACCGATCCTCCTGTTTATTTTTTATAGAAATAAATTCGTTGTCCCTCACCTCAGTGTTTTTTTCTACAGAAAAGTTCTTCGCAGTTCCTTTACACTATTATTTTTTCTGTAGAACAAAATTCGCCGGTTCTTAAGACTGATTTTTGTTTAGAAACAATTGCTTGCCATTTTTAACCTGTTTAAATAATAATTTGCTCATGGGTCTTTGGGTTGTATAACTATTATCACAATGTATACGCCCCTGTCACCTTTATTAATTATTTAAGCATCTATTTTTATCTATGGAATTAAATCAGTGCTTATGGTTGGCCTTCGGGAATAATTTTGTCTATTGAAAAAAATGGCACGTTTTTCTGAATAATTTTTCATAGAAAAAATCGTTATCTTCTCTATGTTTTCTTCTAAGAAAAAAAAACTTCGCAGTCCATCTACACTAGATTTTTTTCTGTAAAATAAAAGTATCATGCTCTCCAAGAAATAGATAGAAGATAGAAAAAAATGGTTGGCCAGCAGGAACGCCGTAATTTATGTATAAAAAATACATTGTTCATTGATCTCCGGGCCGTATAACTATTATCACAATGTATACGTCTCATTGACCCTTATTATTTATTTAAGCATCTACTTTATATATAGAATAAAATCAGTGCTTAGGGCTGGCCTTCGGGAGTAATTTTGACTATAGAAAAAATTCAAAGGTTCTCCTGACTAATTTTTCATAGAAAAAATCGTTATCTCTGACCTCTGTGTTTTTTTTTTACAGAAAAGTTTTTCGCATTCCCTTTACACTATTCTCTTTTCGGTAAAATAAAAGTCGCATGTCTTCTAGGAAATAGAGAGAAGATATAGATACAAATGGTTGACCAGCAGGATTGCCGTTATTTTTGTATAAGAAATATATTGTCCATAAGGCTCCGGGTCGTATAACTATTATCACAATGTATACGCCTAAGTAAAACTTTTTATTTATTTAATTACCTATTTTGTCAGAGTATTTTTTTCTAGAAAGAAAAAAATTGCAGGACCACAGATCTACTTTTTTCTTTGAAAAAAAAAAAATCGCAGGACCTCATTTCTGTTTTTTTAAGAGAAAAAAATTGACAGGACCTCAGTTCTGTTTTATTCCACAAAAAAAAGTCGCAGGGCATCATGTCCGCTTTTTTTTTTCAATAGAAAAAATTCACAGGAACTCAGTTCTGCATTTCTTCGATGGAATAAAAGTCGCAGACCTTCATGACAGATTTTTCCTGTAGAAAAAAATTGTTCGACCTCAGAACTGCTTTTTTGTATCTAAAAAATCGCAGATCTACAGGACTGGTTTTTTAGAGTAAAAACTCACATGCCCTTATTTCCGCTTTTTTCTATGGAAAAAATAACGCAGAATTCTCAGTTCTGTTGGCTTTTCTATAAAAATATTTAATTTTATTCCTGGTTCTCTGGGTCGTATGACTATTGTCCCAACGTATACGCCTCAATTGCCCTTTTTATTTATTTATGAGCCAAAACTTGTGTGTGTGTGTAAATATCTCATTAAACAAATAATTTTTGCAAAAAAATAATAAAAATAAATTCCATATTTTTTGTTCGTGTTGCTGCAATTGCCATAAAATTGTCAATTATTTGGTATATTTTTATACCACAATATATATATATATGTTTGTACATATTTCCAATTTAATTGGCAATTGTTAATATTATACTGGTGCACCATAAATATTAGCTGGTTGGTCATAATCACAATTTAACAGTAATTTTATAATAAATATACTTAATATAGAATGGCAAATATTTGCAAATATGATAATAATATAAATATAGATATGTATGTATGTAAATAGCCACAAACTCCGTTAAAAATTAGATATAGATAGCAACGATGATTGTATATTGCCAAAAAAAGTGTACTTATCATCACAAAAACCAAACCAAAAAACTACAAGCGTGATGTTCAGTTTGCATTAGCTGTAGAGAGAAAAAATCCAGTTGCATTTGGTGAAAAAATTGCACAGGTGAAAACGAATCTACTTGTGAGGTCATAATGCAGCAGGTGAATTTATTCCGGCTACTAGGAAATAATTCCTAACAATATTTTATGCGAAATGAGAGTGTGGTTGTTTTAATTATTCTTATTCTCTTTTTGCATTTTTTCCAAAGCTAATTAGCCGGCATCAGCGATGAGCTGGCTATACCATTCTGAAATGCTTTCCCCAACAACACACCCCTACCCAGCACCCATTATGACACCATCAGTTTCACAAAATACCTTAATAAATGATGCTGGCAAATAAAATTCATAGCGTAAGCTAATTAGTATACGTCTACATAGCCGTCCAATACAAATCGAAACATAAAACGAAACATTTAACAGCAATGTAAAATGCGAAATTTACGAAAAGGTCATCAGCGCAATGCAAAAAGGGGGATTCGCTCGCAAGGTAAATGGATTTGAATTGGTAGCGTTTTTGGTGAATAGCATTGGAATACTTTCAAAAAGGTAATAATGTTACAGGTAGGTGGATAGATGGCTGGGTGGCACAATGATACTCTCGAAAATTCAAGGACTTCTCAATTAAAAGCATTTGTGTATATAGTTGTTGTTGTTGTACAAACAAATGTAAATATAAATGGATATTGTTGCTGTACATTTTCAGTCAATTTTTCGGGGGAAATGTTGTAGAAAAAGTAGAAAGTGTTAAGTGGCTGTGAGAAAATGTGGAGGGGAAGGGTTGTAAGAAGAGTTTATATTCAAGGCGATGAAGAATAATTGTTCGGGGAACTATTTGAAGCGTTTAAAATCGACATTTAAATTGAAAGTATTTAAATTTAAATTGCTTTTCAATAAAGAAAAATTCACCTGGTGTTTGTACTCATTCACATATTTGGGACGTATAAGTATGGTGAGCACGTATACGCCACCACCATCATTTAAATGTATTGACTTGAAGATTATATCTCACATTTAGAGTTAAATGTTGTGGAAAATTTTTTAGTATCAACTGAAATAATGAGGAAGAATTATAGTTTATATTCAGGATGGAGAATAATAATGGATCGCTGAACTATTTAACATCAAAAATTAACATAAAACGGACATTCGGGCGTATAAGTATGGCGAAAATATACAGTATTTTTCGGTTAATTGGACCTACGGTTAATTGGATTCCACGCTTAATTGAACCACATGATGGGGCAAAAAATATTTCATAGGAAAATACATGTAAATTTTCTCGGATAATTAAACCCTGTTTCTCGGATAATTAAACCCTGTTTTCTCGGATAATTAAAACCTGTCATCAAAAATAAATTTCTTTTACTTTTCACCGGTTAATTGCTTAATAATAAATGAAAAATAATCTGCCATTTTTTGCATACATATTTGACATAATTTGTGAAAAAGACTAAGTGGGACCTCCACTAATTCAAAACATATGTTTATTGCTAAGGAAAAACTGCGAGAAAGCTTAATTTGTATTTGACATTGAAGTTCAAATTATACGTGATTACTGTAATTGAACAAACTATTCAATTAAGCGGGTTCGGATAATTGGTTTCTCGGTGAATTGAACTAAAATTTGTGCACATTTTTATGTGCAATTAACCGAAAAATACTGTATTGATTTTTAAATAAGTTCTCCAATTTTCAACTAATCAACTGTAGAAAATGTCAAGTACCTGTGAACAAAGAATAGTTTATATCCCACATGACAAATAATAACTGGTCATTATTCATAATTGAAATATTTAAAATCAATAATCACTATAAAAAATATAAATTTATTCCCACAAGAATTTATTTTATTCTTAACACGAATTTATTCCCAGAAATTCATTGTATACGTATTAACGACAGGTATACGCTCAAGTTTTAATGTATTGAATTAAAAGTGATAATTGTTTTAGGGGCGTATTAGGGTATAGATTCCAAAGTAAATTCTTATAATTTTTCCGATGTAGAAATATGAGGGAAAAATATACGTCAACCTCATGAAATTATTTACAATTACATAAAATTTTATAAAAAAATATGACAATTTTTCTACAATTAAATATTTGTAGCCTCTAAGAAAATAAAACGTGTAAATAAATATATTTCGCTTAGTACATTAGGTCGTATAAGTATTGCCACAATTAATACGCCACCCCTTTCCTGTTAAGATTCCAGTGAATGCTTGACAATTCGACTTAATTAGGAAAAACTTTACTAATTTTTCTCAAATATAATGTGACGTGTTATTTTAGCTAAATATATTTTTGTTTTGAAATTTCAAATATAACACACCTAGAACTTAGGTTTCCAGAGCAATACAAATGTTGCCAGAGTACTTTACGTTCTGAAACACTATGCCACATTGGACAAAACATATACGTATAGTATGGAAGAATTTGATTTTAAAACAACTGAGAATTTGCTTTTAAAAGAATTGCTTCTGAAGTGAAGATAAATGTCAAAAATGGATAAATTTGAATTTTAATTCGCTGATACAATTTCGCATTAACTTCCATATAAATGCAAATTATTAACATACGACGTTTGTAAAGCCAAATGCCTGATAAGCCCCTTAACCAACGGGGTAACTGACTTTTCTTTCTTTGCTAAAATTTTAGGCACGAATCGAAGTAGAACCAGTAAGGAAAGTAGTAAAGTCGGACTGGGCCGATTATATGAAACCCTTCAACACTTTGGGTATATTCTACATATAATCCTAACAGACGACGCGTTTTTGTTATATATCTATATCTGAACCCATTTCGGGGAAACTTGTCAGAGATTAATTTATATTACATCAGTACCTTGTGTCAATAGGCCTAGCTATAAATATTTTCACGAAGCTTAGCAACACCATTCTAGACTGAATTCTGTACCGTATACCAAAATTGGCGCACCAATTACATAAAATCGGACGAAAATATATATTGGAGCTATATCTAAATCTGAACCGATTTTCACGAAACTTAGCACACGACATTTTAGTCTTAATTCAGTACACTATGACAAATTTCCTGCAAATCGAATGATTTTCAGAGACTTTGGTGCACCAATTACTTAAAATCGGATGAAAATACATATGGGAGCTATATCTAAATCTGAACCGATTTTCAAGAAACTTAACACACATCGTTCTAGAAGTTATTCATTACGCTGTGCCAAATTTCGTGCAAATCGAAGGATATATAGGTACATTGGTGCGTCATTTGCCTTAAATCGGACGAATATATATGCAATATATATGGGAGCTATATCTAAATCTGAACCGATTCCTTCCAATTTCAATAGGGTTCGTCCTTGGGCCAAACAAATGAGCTGTGCCAAATTTCATCCAATTGGGATCATAAATGCGACCTGTACTTTGTTTACAATTTAACACCAACAGAAGGACGGACATGCATAAATCGACTCAGAAAGTGATTCTATGCATATTCTCAAAAGGAACCATAGGTCTATCTCGATTATTTTTGTCTGTTACAAACATATGCACAAAGTCATAATACCCTGTACCACAGTGTGGTGAAGGGTATACAAATTAAAAAATTAACAAGGAACCGAATATATTTACGGGGTAGCAATTTTTTTCAAACAAAGTATGATTTCAAAATATTTTCTCATGGTACGTGGGGCGTATAACTATTGCCGGCACTAATACGACCATGTGAACTAAATGATATAATCTCAATACAGTGTGTTATGTTTCAGCCATTTGCGCTGATGTTTAGTGGAAAAAATCTATCAGCCTAAAATTCGGAAATTGTTTTAATTAGAAAAGAAAAAGGCTATTGTATTCAGAGTATTGTTAAAAATAGCAAAGTGTGTCACTTACAAATACCTCACCATTCCTGGAAAAATAACTACTCTTATGGAAGGGAGCTTTTTCGATATAGAGCAACAAAAACTAGATCTTTAGCAAGAGAAATATTTTTTCAAGGGCATATTATGATATGATATAATAAATAATATCTTTAGCTAAAAATGAAACTTCCCGTCTTAATAATTTTTCTTAAGATTATGCTTCGATTTTTATTAAGAAAGTGAGAATTCAAATAGTGCGTTAGTGTGTTTTGTTAACGTCATACTGTATACGCCACTTATTATCAAGTAGAAAATATAATTTTGAACTTAGAGGACACCAGATCAATGGAAATAATACTTATGTTCTTGAAGATATCTACCTTACACTGATTCTTTTAACTCAATAACCTTACAATTATAATAAACAAACTCTCAGTCGTCAACATAATGAATTTAAATATCAAAAAAAGTTGTTCTCTATTTGTTGTAAAGGCGTATAATTATTGTCGAAACGTATCCGCCATTTGATCATTTTGTTCTCTCAGTTCGATAAGGCGTATACTTATTGTCATAACCTATTCGGCAGTAGGGTCAATAGAACAAATGGTGATTTATTTTATTATGGTTCAACTCTTTGAAACTGCACTTCTAATCTCTACACAACACATTTTGCCAATAAAAACATTAACAATTTTACTAACACACTTTCGATGTAGAATTTTTCTAAGTCTTCTAAAGGAAGAATATCTTCATTACTTTGCCCAAAGAAATGGAATCTATCTAAATTTTTTGAATGTATTAAATGCCTGAAATGTAAAAATGTTCTGTAAAAACATTCTTTATATAGAAATTTAACATTTCTTTCTCACTGTCCTTTGGTGCGTATGATTATCGTCATAATGTATACGACAACATGACTGTATCTGTAGTACTAAGCATTTTATTTAATTGTTGTCCAAGGGAAGAAGAACCTCCGAAGGAAATAGAATATCTAGGGCCATGACATTTTCGATTCTAACACAAATTCCCTAAAGTATACTATTAAAAAATTATATTTGAGCTAAGAAACTACCCAAAAGGAGATACAAACAATGATTTATGACAAGCTAAAATGAATTTAAATGAACTATAGAGCAGGATATGTTTTTTTGTTTGTATGTCTACAACGCTTCTTCTAAATAAATAAGATCTTTCTGCATCTTCTGAAGGTATTAAGTGCATGAAAAGGTACACTTTCTATAAAAAATTTACTTCGATTTTTTACATAGAAATTTGATACTTCTTTCTCACAGTCCTCTGGTGCGTATGATTATCGTCATAATGTATACGCCAACATGGCTGTAGTCGAATAACTTGTACATCCTAATATGCTAAATTTAAACAAGTGTATCTGTGGTACTAAGCATTTCCTTTAATTGTTGTCCAAGGGAAAAAGTATCTCCGAAGGAATAGAATGTCTAGGGTCATTGCCATAAGATATACATACTTGACATTTTCGATTCTCACACAAATCCCCTAAAGTATACTAATAAAAAAATGATATTTGAGCTAAATAACTGTCTTAAAGGAGATATGAGCAATGATTTATGACAAGCTAAAATGAATTTCAATGAACTACAACAGGATATTTTTTATATGGCATTTCTCCATACGCCAAAAAGTAATGTTGTTAAGTAAATGTTAGGAATGAATTTCTATTAAAAAAAAATCTAAAATTTGATGCCAGTGATTTGTTATGAGTTTTTTGTTATTCCAAAGCCAACATTATTATGTGGTATTTTCCAAAGCCAAACAAATTTTTTTGTTTAATTTTTATTTCATTTATTTTTCATAAAGCGTGGAGGTGGTGGTGTTATCAGGTTACCATTAAACCCAAAAATATCAAAACTATAATTAAAGAAAATCAATCATAAAGCAATTTTATTTAAAATGAAAAGAAATTAATAAAGTGAAAAATAATTGTGGTGTTTTTTTTCGAATAGCCCAATATCCAAAATGTTTGCAAATTAATTCAAAACTGAAAATATATAAATAACAAAAAGAAACAGTACCTGATTTCCACCCTGACCGTGACATTTGTAAGGATCAACGGCACCTTGCATGTCGTCCGGTTTGGCGGCTGAATCGAGACACATATCGGTTTCGATATTGGCAATCTGTAATTGATTTGTTTGGTAGGATGGTTGTTATAAAAAAAATATATATTTCTTTTTATTGAACTAGAAGATTTCAATGGCTATAAAAAAGTTGGGTTTAAGTGGTATTAGATGTGGAGTTTAGAGAAATCATAATTTATTTTTTTTTTTGCTTTTATTTTAAACTAATAACTACATTTTTATTTGGGGGTACATGGGGACGTATGATTAGCGCCACAATGTATACGCCAAGGGGTTCACTAAGAAAATAGTTTATCTTGTCCAGCAGGAAAAAATTCGATATTTTTCTATAGAAAAAATTCAATAGGTTTTCCTAGTTCCCCGTAGAGACAGTTTACTATTTTTTTTTTTTGATAGAAAAAATAAATTAATTTTATTTTTGTAGTCCAAAAGTATGCTTTAATTTTTTAATTTTCAAAATAATAACTAGATTGTAAATTAGGTGTACATGGGGACGTATGATTAGCGTCACCATGTATACGCCAAGGGGTTCACTGAGAAAAATGTTTCTCTTGGCCAGCAGGAAAAACTTGTTATTTTTCTATAGAAAAAAATGAATTTTTCCTTAGTGAACCCCTTGGCGTATACATGGTAGAGACAGTTTACTATTTTTTTCTGATAGAAAAAATAAATTAATTTTAATTTTTTTTTTAGCCCAAAAGTATGCTTTAATTTTTAATTATTATTTTTTAAATCATATTTCAGATTCCATATCTAATACCACTTAAATCTTGAGAGAAAGAGAAAATAATAATAAAAAAATATAGAGTAAAACAAAGGCATCATCAACATGCGTTTAGGCAAAAATTGCTGTTTTTTGGGGGACTGGGGTCGAGCAGGGCAGGGCAGGGACAGTGGAAAATGTAACGACACCATATATATATGCAACCCATAACCATTAGATTCGTTTTTATTGTCGTTTGTTATTATTTTTTGTTGTGGCTTGTGTTGGAATTTGTTTAGAGAGAAATATTCAAATGCGGATTTTTGTGGTTGGTTTTTTGGACAATTTTTTTTTTTGGTTTTTGTTGTTTCTGATTTTGAACGGAGCTTGTGGCGGTCGCTGATTTTGTTCGTGTGTGGTCGTTGTTAACAAACCTGATTTCCTCCTTGATTGTGACAGGGATACAAGCCAACGGGCTTCTTCAAATCCTTTTTGCGTGCCGGTGAATCCAAACATGTGCGACCGCCAGCACCTAAATTTCTTATCTGTGAGGGTATTTGTTTGTAGATGAATTTTTGTTGTTGTTTTGTGTTGGGGATAATAAAATAAAAGTTAATATTTTAAAATAAATTTTAAATGGAATTTTGTTATAAAGGTTAAATTGGAGGTTGATGTTAGCAAAATTTGTTAGTTTTTAAAAAAAAGCCTTTTGAAAATGCTAATCAAACCAACTCAGATGTCATTCTGACCCATAAGTTGTCAGAGGGTTTTGAGTATGTGTTTCTGGTTTGTAAATTTTTCTTTTTTATTTATAATTGTGTTAGTTTAATATTTTTACGGGGTCAAGAAGGGGTTAGTTTGAGTTTTCTTGTTTTTTTTTTCAAAAGACAGGCGGGTCATTTTAGTATTTAGCTTCTTCCTTTTTTTGGCAAGCAGCAAGTTTTTAGCATTTTGAAACAAAATCACAAGTTTTGTTTTAGGTTTTTTGGTAATTTACTTACCTCGCCATAGGCTACCGATTCACCGGGTATGAAAAGTTCAGGATAGACATTGTCCAGATACCATTTAAAACTTTTGCAACCCAAACGTTCTCTGCAAGAAAAAAAGATAAATGGAACAAGAGAGTCAGACAGGTATAATAATGGGAAATATGATGATGATGCACACACAAAATGCAATACATGTATTTTGAACAAGGCAACTAAAAGTATGCTATAGTTTTGTGATGATTATATATTAGAGTGGAACGTATGAAAATGAAAGTAAAAAATAAGAAACCAGTGAGGAAAGTAGTAAAGTCGGACTGAGCCGACTATATGATACCCTTCACCACTTTGGGTATATTCTACATATGTATCCGAAAAGACGTCGGTGCACTGTTTAACATGTAATCTCAATCAGACACCCATTGATTATAAAATAACTAGCAAAGTACCCGCTACTTCGTATGCGGAAAGGGAATAAAAAAATATTTCTTATGGAAATCGTGAATACCGTATAATTAGTTGTACTATAGTTCTGAATTCCACCTCTATTCCTACAATTTTCTTCCACCATAGTTCAAATTGTTCCAAATTTAGTGGTTTTCGTACTCATAAGTACAAATTTCCAAATGTACCTCAATCCTTCTTTCAGATAGTCCAAATTTAAGAATTTCAGCTCTGAGTGAAACCATTCCGCACTTTTCGTACCCATAACCAAACCAATCTCAATATTCCAAACCTGCTTTCAATCGTAAGTCCAAATTTAAGAATTTCAGCTCTATCTGTTCACTAAACTGTACCATGTTTGGTACCATTCTGTACTTTTCCTACACTCCCAGAGTAACCTAAGTTGCAACATTCAGGATTCGAGTTCTACCCGTTCTCCAAAATCCAAATTGTACCAAATTTTTTGGTTGTCGTACCCAAAGTACAAATTTCCAAAAATACCTCAGTCATGCACTCCAATAACAACCTTAGGTCCACATTTAAAGATTCCATCTCTATTCGTTCACCAACATCCAAATTGTACCATTTATTATTTTTCGTAGACGTAAGTATGAGTTTCTAAAACTGCCTCAATTTCCCACTAAAACAGTAATTTTATTCATTAATTTCAGGATAACAGCACTATCTCTTCACATAGATCCAAATTGTACCATATTTAGTACTTTTCGTACTCATGAATTCGAATTTCCAACATTCCAACATTCCAAATTTCAGAATTCAGAATTTTTTTTAAAAAGGGTACCATATTTGGTATATTTTAGTACTTTTCGTATCCTTCTACTTTACGAATTTCCAATACTTCTTACTAAACCCACACCCCCCACAGTTATCCTAAAACCAAGTTTCAGAATTCTAACTCTATCGGTTCATCCACAATTCAATTTGTACCAAATTTAGTACACTGTAGTACAAATTTCCAAAACTTCCTACTTAACCCAAACCTACACTCCACAGTGATCCTAATCCCAAGTTTCCGAATTCCAACGCTATCGGTTCACTCACAATCCAAATTGTACCAAATTTAGTACACAGTAGTATGAATTTCCAAAACCTCCAACCCTACAACCCCACAGTGACCCTAAATCCAAGTTTCATGATTACAACTCTATCGGTTCACTCACAATTCAAATTGTACCAAATTTAGTACACAGTAGTACGAATTTCCAAAACCTCCAACTTACCCTAACCCTACAACCCCACAGTGACCCTAAATCCAAGTTTCAGCATTACAAATCTATCGGTTCACTCACAATTCAATTTGTACCAAATTTAGTACACTGTAGTACGAATTTCCGAAACTTCCTACAGACCCCAATCCTACACCCCCACAGTGATCCTATATCCAAGTTTCAGGATTCCAACTCTATCGGTTCACCTTCAATTCAAATTGTACAAAATTTAGTACATAGTAGTACCAATTTCAAAAACTTCCTACATACCCCAATCCTACACCCTCACCGTGATCCTAAATCCGAGTTTCAGGATTC